>NW_002986996.1:230572-235781 GCF_000006295.1 Pediculus humanus corporis
CCTCCCTTCCCACCCCCGCTAATAATAAAAAAAAAAAGAAAATTTTCATAATTTTTTTTTTTCTTTTTTGATGATTTTTTATTATTTTTAATTTGATTAAATTCAATCGAAAAAAAAATTTTTTTTTATTTTTATTTCCTTTTCTCCGCCACTGCTATCGCCATTCCCACCTCTCCCACTCCCACCACCTCCCCACAATTTTTCCTTGACGTTTTCCCTCCCCACCATTTTTATACATATATATAAAAAAAGGTTCACGTCGTTTAAAAAATATTTAAAAAAAAAAAAACTTTTTTGTATTTAATTTAAATTGATTTTCTAATGAAATAATAATAATGATGATGATAATAATAACAATAATAATAATAGTAATAATAATAATAATAATATAAAAGTGAATTAATGACCGAGTTTTTTTTATATATATTTTTTGATTGCTTCACATTTTGTTTGGTGTGTCGTTAATAAGAGTTAATAAAAAAGGAAAATGTTTGAGATTTAATGTGATAAAAAAAAGGAAAAAAAGGAAATAAACTTGATTGATGGAAATTATTTCGTTCGGATAACAAAAATAAAAAAAAAAAAGGGTTAATTTATTTTAAATGCAAATAATGAGAGAGAGACAGACAGAGTGAGAGAGAGAGAAAAAAGAAAATTTTACAACTGGGAAAAATTTTTTTCCGGTAACAATTTGAGAAGAAGGGGGAAGGAGGAGGGAGAGAAAATAAAAAATAATGCAAAAAAACAAATTGCAACAATTTATTTATATAAAGTTTACCAAGAGGAGGGGAAAGATTATCATCACGAATGTTAAACATAAGCGATATTAATTTTTTTACAAAAAATGATTGCTATCATTCACAAGAAAACCTCGTTTTGGTTTGTTTGTTTGTTTTGTTTTTTTAAATAAAATGTCGAAAAAGTCAAAAAAAAAAAAAATTGTTTAAAAAGATTTTTTTATTTTCGCACAATTATTATTATTATTATTATTAATACTTAGCGACACGACATAAACAAAAGGAGGGAAAAAAAAAGAAAAAAAAGGGATTACATAAATCCGAAAAATGGTTTGAGTATGAAAATTGTTTGTCGAGAGTTTAAAAAATAAAAGGGACAAAAGTTATATATACGATTGTATACAAATTTGCGACAACCGAAAAGAACAATTTTTTTTTGTTGAAAATGCGACAAAACAAAAAAAAAGGAGAAGGAAAAGGAAAATAAAAAAGAAAAAGGAGAAGAAGAAGAACTCTTAACCTTTTTTTTTTTTTTATTTTCCTTTCCTTCTTTTCTCCCTATTTACTACTCGCTTCCTCTTTTTTTTTTGTGGGAGACACAGGCGGTGAATTCGAGTTTTTAAAAATAAAAATGGCGTCGAATTCTCATACTCCATATTCATTCATTCATTCATTTCATTAGCATTTTATTTTTACTACTACTGATACGTCATTTCCGTTTAAACGTTTTTTCCTTTTTTATTTTATTTTTTATTTTATTTTATTTCACCCAAAGGAATAAGTTTATCAACCTAATTGTACAGCAACCTTTTCAACCTTTTTCTTCTTTAATCTTAGTCCTGAAAAATAAAAAAAACTGGAATTCGCGTACTGAAACAACCCCGGAAAAAAAAAAAATTTTTTTCCTTTTATCCTTCTTAATTTACTTCCTCTGAAATTTTTCTTCCTTTTTTTTTCTCGCGACCCGTAACTTACTCTTGATGATAATAATAATAATAAAGATGATGATGATGATGATGATGTTGATGACGATATGAAAATGAAAAAAAAAAAAAAATTACAAAATATTTTACTGAAAAACATGTGAACGATGCCGTAAATTTATCGGGGAAGTGGAATGAATGAAAGCATGAGGGAGGGAAACGAGGGTGGGAAAAAAGATTTATTATTAATATTATTATTATTATTATTATTGATCAACGAGGGAATAACCTTTAACCTTTCTTTTTCCTTGCCTTAATTACGAAATGAAATCATATTCGAATAATTTTTTTTTCTTTTTTTTAACGTCATAATTATTTTCTAACAAATGATTTCATTCATTCAGTCAGTCAGTCAGTCAGTCAGTCAGTCAGTCAGTCAGTCAGTCAGTCAGTCAATCAATTAATCACTTAAATAAATAAAAATATTTATAAATAAATATTTTATATTTTTAATACGGTCGCTTTCCATCGTTTCAGATATTTATTAAAAAAAAAAAAAAACAAATTTTCCGTTTATTATTATTATTTATTATTATTTTAATAATAATAATAATAATTGTTATTATTATTATCATCATCAAACCCTTTTTATAAAAATTTAATAAAATTTATTAAAAGCAACGGGAATTTGGAAAAACAACGACAAAAAAAAATAAAAATAAAAGAAAATTAATAACGTCAAAAATTTATTTATTATTTATTTATTTACGTCTTAACGTTTATTTTGTTTTACTCTTTTAATACATTTTTTAATATATCGTCGGACATTTTTATTTATTTAGAACACGCACTCACGCGCACGCGCACCACGCGTATACACGGCGGGGGAAGGGGGCGGGAAAGAATAAAAAATTTTTATAGTTTATTTAAATTTATTTCAAATTATTTTTAATATTTTATTTAAACAAATTTTTAACCAAAAAAAATTTCAAATTTTCAAATTCGTAACCGTTTAATCTCAAACTTAATAATAATAATAATAATAAATACGTTATTAAAATAATAATAATAATAATGATGATGATGATGATGATATTCGATTTAATATTGACCGGATGAAATGGATTTAAAAAGGATTTGAATTCATTCGTAAAAACACGAATTAAAAAAATAAAAAGGAAAAGGAAAAAAGAAAAAGAAAGATGGAGGAGGGAAAAAAAAGATTATTTTAAATTAAAATATTTTGTAATAATAAATAATAACGTCATTTCCGGTTTAGATTCAAGAGAGTAAATAATAATAATAATAATAGAAGAAGGAGGAGTAGTAGTAGTAGTAATAATAAATGCGTCATTTAATCTCTTTTTCGGTCCACTTGGGTTTTTACTAATTTTATATAAAACAAGGGAAACTTTATCAGTGTCGAAAGTCAGGGAAAAAGAAAAGGAAAAAAAAAGGGTAAATGGGAAAGGAAGGAAGGGAAAAAAAAGAAAGAAAGAAAGAAAGAGAGAGGGGGGAAGTGTGAGAGAGAAAGAGAAAGGATGAAAAATGAGAAAATAAGAAAAAGACAATCGAGCTTTCAAGCTTTGCAATAAGCTTCCTAATTTGTATGAATTTTTTTTTTAAATACCAGAGAAAAGTTTTTTTTTTTTTTTGTAAAGTTTTTATTTTAATGGAAATTCGACATAAGTTTTTTTTTTTCTGGAGAAAGAATATGGAAAAACATTTCACGTTGGAAAAGAAAAAAAAAGAAAAAAAAAGAAAGAAAAAGGTTCGAAGAAAAAATTTTTTAAAAAAAAAAAAAATTTTTACTTCCCACCCACCCCCCTCCGACTTTTTTTGTCATTACTTTTCATTAAAAATAATCTGGAGAGATTTTTTTTTATTAATTGATAAAAAAAAAAAGGGAAAAATTATGGAGAAATACTGGAAAAATTTTTTGTTAATTAAAAAAATTTACTGGGATTGTAAATGAAAAAAAAAAAAAAAAAAATTAAATTTGTAAAAACAAATAAATAATTTTTTTTTAAAAAAGAAAAATGGTTTATACTACTTTTCCAGAAAAACTTTTTTAATTTTTTTTTCTTATTACCCCCCCCCCACTCACTCCTCATCATTCATTTTATACTCACGTGATTTTGATCCAAAATGCGACGGAAAATCGACGAAACGACGAGAAAACTGGGAGGGGGGAAAAAATTCTTTAACAAGAAATAAAAAAATTTTTTTTTTTCTTATTTTCTATTAAATAATTACGTTCGATGATTTATTATCATCATCATCATCGTCGTTGTCGTTGTCGTCATCATCGTCGTCGTCGTCGTCGTCGTAGCCATTATTTTAAAAATTCTTAATTTAATTAAATGTAAATTTATTAATTTATATTTGTAAGTTTTAACGTTGACGATTTAAAATGTTTTTTTAAGATGACCGGAAAACCTTTTTACAGCGATTAAATTACTTAAATGCCTCCCATTAATTCCATTAATAATAATAATGATAATAATAATAATAATAATAATGTTGATAATTAATATTAATTTAAAAAATTTTTTCTTACGTTTTTCTCGGAGATGGTTTTTTTTTTGGGGGGAAATTACTAAGGATTTTTCCCTCCAAAAAAAAGGAAAAATTCCAACGGTTTTTTTTTATTTATTTATCATACGTTCGATAAATCCTTTAAATAAATTTTTAATAATAATAATGATAATGATAATGATAATAATAAATGCTTTAAATTTTTTTTTTTTTTTTTAGTTACACGACTTATTCAAAGTTATAAATAAAGATTTATTCGGTCACAAGAGAGATTTATGTTAATAAATTATTAGCGCACTCTCTCGAGTTTTTCTTTAATTACATTTTGACTTTATGTTAAAAAAAAAAAAAGTGATATAATGAAGAGTATTTAAATCTTTTCCCCCCCACACACACACCCCTCCCTCCTTCCACTACCTCCACTCGTGGCAGGCTCCTCTTCCTACTCCTCTTCCTACTCCTCTCACAAACACTTCGTACCTTTCTTTTTCCCGACTTATTCTTTTTCACCGGGCTTTTTTTTTTTAGTTTCTTTTATCGGGACTACGCCCTGTTTTTTGTCATTTCCGTCTTTTTTGTCTTCTGCTTTTCTGATTAGTGTTGATGACGTAAACTTTTTATTTTTTTATTTTCGTAAAAAATCGTAACGAAATTTTTTTTTATTCACATCAGATTAATTTTTTTTTTTTTTTATTATTTTATTTATTTCCGTTAATAAGTTTAGTGCCACGGTAAAAAAAAAAATTTTTTTCTTTTTCCACAATAAATGATGATAAAAATTTGTGCGTGACTTTGAAAGAGTTAAACCTCTTTAACTTTTCACTTTTTTTTTTTAAAAAAATAAAAATAATAAAATTTATTAAATTAATTTTTTTTAAATAAAAAATAATCGTTTATCATAATCATTATTATTATTATTATTAATAATAATTAATCGTCACTCTTTGATATTATCATTATTATTATTATTATTAGCTTTATTTAAAAAAAATTGTTTACCGGGAAAAAAAA
>NW_002986996.1:235801-237672 GCF_000006295.1 Pediculus humanus corporis
ATTTTTTTTTTTTTACTTTCGATTTTACCAACTTTTCATTTTAACGTTCGGTTGTAACGAACGTTTGTCGTTTTTTTTATTTTTTTTTATAAACATTTTTGAAATTTCATTTTTATAAAATTTATTACAACTATTTCCTTTTGTCAATAGTAATAATAATAATAATAATAATAATACTAAATATATTAAAATATAAATGTAAAAAAATAAAATAAAATATTCTTTGATTGGTATACGTTTTGTAATTTATATTCGAATCAAATCCAAATATTTCAATTTTATTTCTTTTTGTTCATCTTTCTTTCTTTTATTTTTCTTTTTTTCTTGTCTCATATTATTACAGTATAATAATATATAGTATATATATTTTTATACCGAATTGATATTTTCATTTTTTTTCCCTCCTCCCCAGAAAAAAAAAAAAAAAAACTTATCGATGGAAAACGTTTTTTTTTTTTTTTTTTTTTTTATTCTACTCTAAACGTGAAAAAAAAAATTTTTTTTTTCGCGTACGCCCTTTTTTTTATTACCTCCCTCTCTCCCTCCTCCTCCTTTTCCTCCTCTTTTACCATCATCAAATTTCGTCAGCCATTTTTAATATATATATAAAAACAAATGATAAAAAAAAAAAAAAATTAAAAAATTGTTAACGTTACAAAGTTTTCCAAACGACTTTTCAATCCTTTTATCCGCCGTCATTACATCGTTTATTATTATTATTATTATTACTCATTTATTACTCTCGTGTTAAATTAATTGATTAATAAATTTTACGCGACAAATTCTCTCAAATAATAATAATAATAATAATAATAATAATAATGTGAATAAATTTTTTTTTTTTTTTTCCCCACAATAACGTGAAAATCGTTGTGAAAATGAATTGTTATTATTATTATTACTACTGCGTCGACGATGACATTTTCATTTTTTTTTTATTTCGTTGAAAAAGTCAGATTGGGAATATAATAACCGGATATGGTTGATTTAAGATTAATGAACGAATTTGTTTTGGGGAGGAGCGGAGGAAAAAGAAACAAAAATTATAAAATGTTTTATTATTATTATTAATGAATTTGTCGATATTTTATTAAAGATAATAATAATAATAATAATAATAATGGTGGAGTTGATGATTCGTCTTTTATTTATTTATTTATTTATTTTGTTTTATGTGTGTAAAATTACTTTTAAAAAAGTTTTTCTTCATCTTTTTTACTCTTATTTAATTCTCTACTTAAAAAATTTTTGTAATCTAAAGTTTTTTTATGCTTTGGTTGTTCGCATTTACTTTTCTTACCGCAAAAGTTTTTACAATCTTTAATACGCATGAAGAATCTCCTCTTCTTATTCTTATTCTTTTTTTATTATTTTCTTTTATCCATTTCTCTCTCTCTCTCTCTCTCTCCCTCCTCTCCTTTATTTTATCTTCATTTCTCTCTTTCTTTTTTTTTTTTAAACTACCTGCTAACTAATTTGCTGATCAACTTTTTCATAAAATTTGTTGTTGTTGTTGTTGTAACAATTAAAAAATTTATTAACTTTTTTACCCATTTTTTTTTTTTTCAACCATAAACTTTATTCGGTAAATCATTCCCCCCCCCTCCCCTCTCTTTCTCTCTCTTTATGTTTTTTCCATATTTTACTACTATTGTTATTAATTATTATTTATTTATTTTTGTTTTTATCATTTCGTATCATTCACATGTTATCGTTTAATGCATAAAATCTCAAAACGATTGAAAAAATTAAATTTTTTTTATCTCATCAAAAATGGCGTATTTACGAAAAAAAATGTATATAATAAAAAAAAAGGAATGTTTATCTTATATTTATCTTACAAAAAATTTAATCGTTTTATAATAATTAAT
>NW_002986996.1:237692-240047 GCF_000006295.1 Pediculus humanus corporis
AAATTGTCATTGGTCGAAAATTTACAAAGGGATTAACCAATCGGAGAGCGTCGTTTTCGGGTGAAAAAAAAAATTTAAAATTCAAATCGTTCGTTCCAACGATGATATAAATAAATTAATAATTTGTACGTGAATTATCTCGCGCGAACGGTTTTTTTTTTATCCGTCGAACGTATTTTTTTTTTTTGTCTCCCGTTCGTGAAATCTTTCCGTAACGTGTGTATGTGTACGTTTTATTAATAAATCGTAACAAAACAAAAAAAAAGAAAAAAAATTAATAATATTGACATAGAGTTAAACGAGCGTGAAATTCGCCATCTCAAATTATTGTTTTTTTAAAACAAAATTAAAAACCAATAAATTAATAAATTATTAAATAATATACGTAGGATTATTTTAAACCTTCCCACCCTCCCACACCCCCGAACTCTTTTGAAAACAAAAAATTTTCGTGTAATTAAAATTTATTATTATTATTAATTTATTTTTTATACATATTAAATTATTATATCGTAATATTATATATATATATATTACATTATTTAAATGTAAATTATCATTCGTTTGAATTATTGATTATTATTATTATTATTATTATTATTATTATTAGTAAAAGAATTTAATTAAATTTTATCGATGAGATTAATAAATAAAATTATTTATTTATTTAGTTTATTCGTTATTTATTTATTTAAAAAATATAAATTAATAATAAAAATCATACGATGAATAAATTATGATTTACGTTTATCTATTCGCACGACGATTTGTTACATATTTAATAAATTATTTATTTATTTATTTATTTTTTTTTTTAGGTGAATAAAAAAAAGGATAACGAAGAGAAGAACGTGAAGGTTTAGTAAAAAAAAGAAAATGTAGGAATACTCACGGTTACGAGAAAGAGAAAAAAAATGATGACGCCATTAAGGCGAGAACATTTTTTACTTTTATCTAACATTTTCAAAGTGCACACAAGAAAAAACTGTCAGATAAAATGAAGAAATAAAAGGGTAACAAACAAATAACAAACAAACAAACGAACGAACGAACAAACCGACCGCTCGCTCGCTCGCGAAAAAAAAAAAAAAAACTTGAGCCATAAGCAATAAAATTGAATAAAGGAAAAGGAAAAAAAGGAAAGAAAAAAAAGGAAAAAGAAGAGAGAAAGAAAGAAAGAGAAAGAAAGAAACGAATGAAAACAGAATGAGGACGGTTTTTAATGTTTTCATGTTGGGATTTTTATGCGTGGTCGCATTTACGCATCACGACCCATCAAACGTCCTACAAAGTAAGTATTATAATAATAATAATAATAATAATAATTTTTATTTAAAAAAAAAAACTCGGGTTTATTATTCGTAATTAGTCGGTCTGGAGGATTACAAAAAAATAAAAAAATTTTTAACTCCGTTTATGACAACCGCAAGAAAATGATGTTAGTTGGTAGTGGTGGTGGTGGTGGTAGTAATGGTAAATTTCATTTTTAATGTTGGTAATATTCCAACGTTGTCGGATTTATCATCCATGTTGTTGCCCTTTTTTTCCCCTTTCTTTCTTTCATTTGTCGTTTAAACGATTTTCTTCTTTTGTATCATTTACAAAAAATGAAAAAAAAATTTTTGTGAGGGACTGGGGGGTGGGAAAAGGTTTCGACGGATTATTTTTTTTATAAAATATTCATTTTATATTATTTAAAGCCACGTTGTTTTCAAACCGGTTAAAAAAAAAAAATTTTTTTTTACGATTTCTTACCTCACGTAAATTTAATATTACTTCCTGTCTCCCTCTCTCTCTCTCTTTTTTTTTCTTCCACGTTCTTTTATCATTTGTTTTTTTACCTTTTCTTTTTTTTTCTTTTTGTAAACAAATTTCATTAAAAGTTTTTATAAATTAACAAAAAAAAAAAACAACAACGACCCCCCTTTACCGACACCTTTTACCGACACCCTTTACCGACACCCTTTACCGCCCTTTTTTGTCGTGGAACTAATGAAAAATCAAACAAATTAACTTACTCGTCATTAAAAAATCAATCAAACGATTAAATTTTTTTTCCTTTTTTTTTTAATGTAAACATCCTAATGCCGCGTTCGTCGGAATTTTCCTCTAAAAAAAAAAAAGGAAAATTATTTTAATTTAAGTTTAAAAAAAAATTTTTTTTTTCGTTCGTCTTTTGATTTTAGTTTTTTATTTTTGAAAAAATCACGTGACTTAAAAACTTTGAACATAACACGATAAATTTTTTTACTTTTTATTAAACAAAAACCGGAAGTAAAATTTATTTAATTTTTTTCATTCAGCGGGGGGGGGGAGAGGGGGAGGAAAAAACGAAAAAATAAATTTTTTTTTTTT
>NW_002986996.1:240376-241134 GCF_000006295.1 Pediculus humanus corporis
TAGTCTGGAGTATAAATTTTGGAATTTTTTTTTTCTTTTCCTGGAGAAATGCAAAAAAAAAAAAAAAAAATTTTATACGTTATTTAACTCGTAGTCATTTAAACGGTTCTAGACGACGACGACGACAATAATAATGATGATGATGATGATGAAGAAAAGTACAAAAAAAAAATTTATTATTTTTTTTTTAGAAAACTGGAAAAAATATTGTTATCATCGTTTGCTTTAAATTTTGAAAGGTATAAAAAATTAATTATTAATTAATTGATATTCATTTAATAAATAAATAATTAAAAATTATATTTACATAATTTATTTATTAATATATAATAAATAAATAAATAAAATTTATTGTTAAAAAATTTTACGTTCACTGGAACGTTTAGTTAATTTTTTTTTTTTTTTTAGGTTGGCAATAAATCATATTAAAATTTATACGTCAAAAAATTTTTTTTTATTTTATCAATTTAAATGGGGAGGGGGAGGGGAGCATTAAAAAAATTTTTTTTCCCCAGCAACACGCAACACGTCGTTTATATTTAAAAAAATCGTTTCTTTTTTTTTTTTTTTTTTGTTCTCCAGTTTCATGTTTCATTCAAGGAGTTTTTTTTTTTTTTAAACAAATTCGAAACTTTTTATTATTATTATTATAATTATTATTATTATTATTATTATTATTATTATTTCAGTTTAATTTTTTTATACCTGATAAAAAAAACTTTTTTTTCCAGAAGTAGATGACGGATGAATGACTGGAA
>NW_002986996.1:241616-243891 GCF_000006295.1 Pediculus humanus corporis
AAATGATAAAAAACTTTTAGTTTTTTTTTTTTTTGTCAAAAACAAAAGAAAAATTTGAATTTCAAAAAAAAAAAAAGGAAAAATTTTATCCCGAATGTAATTCAAATGATAAAAAATGAGAAGTGAAAAAAAAATGGCGGGAAAATCAATTTTTTAAACTTATTTAAAATTATATATATTTTTCTTATGATAATTACATGTAGATGCTGCTTAGAAATTATAATTTTTTTTATTTTGAAGACGATATAAATAAATTTCCCCCCTCCCTTCCACCGGTGAACAAAACAAAATAAATAAAAATAAATTTTAACGACAATTAAATTCGTAAAGCGTAAATGTTGGCAGGACTGAGTGACTGAGTGACGTCATAAAAAGGAAAAATGTGTTTTTTATTGTATTTTGATAACGAATTCAATTTTTTCCAATCCGGCAAAAATTTATTTTTAACCGAAAATAAAAAAATAACACGAAATCCACAAAGAGGAAGAGGAGGAGGGGGAGAAAGGATTGGCGGTTGTAAAGTGGCGGCGAAAGAAAGATTAAATCCCTACCCTTTCCTCCCCTCTCTCTCCCCCTTTTTTTTGGAAAACCGGTCAAATATTTAAATATTTAAAGGAAGCAACAGGCGATGAGGAAAAAATAAAAAAACCGCAAAAACTTTTTTTTGATTTTTTATTTTTTTTTCGAAATGGAAAATATCGATGACGTCATCATCCCCCTCATAACCTTTTCTAATTTATTTTACGTGTTAATTAATTTAAAAAAAAATAAAAAAGCAAAAGAAAAAGTCTTCTGCTACCATAACCAAAAATTTTATTTAAATTGCGAAGATATATACGTATATGTAAGTTAGTTAATTTTTCAAAACGAAAAGAATATAATCTTAAATCTTCGAGAGAGAGAAAGATAGAAAAAAAAAATAAAGGGAAAGAGAGAAAGAGAAAGAGAGATAAAACGTGTGACATTTCTCAAGGAAATAATTTGAATTTCTTGCGGTTTTTAAATGAGAGAGAAAAAGAGAGAGAGAGAGAATCACGACAATGGCGGAAATTTTTGGTCGGGATCAACTTTTCCAAGCGGTTCATATTTAATTTCTTCGAAACAAATTTACAAAATACGAATTTAAGAATTTATTTATATATATATATATATATATACGTTCGAAACGTTATCGAAGACATGTTAAAATAAAAAAAAATGGCGGCGTGGGAGAAGTAAAAGGCGAGGGAGGAGGGGGGTGCGTGAGAAAGCGGAAAACGGAAGCAAACGAAATAATAACCGTAAAAAAAAAAATTTTTTTCTCTTTTCCTTTCCTTTTTTTTCTCCAAATTCAAAATTATTATTATTATTATCATTATTATTATTATTTGTCTCTTAACATCTTATTCTTAATTAACTGAAATTTTAATTGTTAATTCTGGTCGAGATCTGGTTTCCTTTGTTTTATTACACTTTCTTTTTTTTTTTTTCTTACCGCCTGCTTTTGTACCGCCGCTCATTAATTATTACCCCGTTGAATAATTTTTATTAAATTTAAAACAAAAAAAAAAGCGCGCGAAACCTACGCCTACAAATATAATTTCCTTCATTCCTTTCTCCCCTTCTCACCCCTCCTTTTCTCTCCCCTTCCCACCCCTCCAATTTTGATTATTAACTTTTCCTTCTTTTTATTTTATTAATAATTAATAATTAATTATTATTATTATTTTAACGTTTTCTGTTTTTTTTTTTTTTGAAGTAAAGTTAATTTAAAAATGTAAAAAAACTTTTTTGAAAAGTGTTAAATTTCTTTTTACAAAAAAAATAATATATCCAATTAATTTTCTTTTTTTTTTTTAATAATTATTCACGGTAACCATCGTCTTTTGTTACAATTTTTTTTTTTATCATCATCATTATTATTATTTGGTTAGAAATGAAGGAGGCGGGAGCGGCGGCGGCGGTAGTGGTGGTGGTGGTGGGGGGAAAAACAAAACAAGAAAAAAATAAGAGTAATAATATACTTTTGGGGTTGATTTAATTTTTACGACGTCGTATAAAAAAAAAAAAAAAAAAAAAATTTTTTTAGTTTTTGTTTTGTTTTTTGTTTTATTGTTATCGATTTTTTTTTCTTTTTCTCCATAAATTTTTTTTCCATGAAGTAAAGTTTTCTCCATAAAAAAAAATAGAAAAAATTCGGGTTCTGGAAAAAATAAAAAAAAAATTTTGGTTTTTTAATACACGTTTTAATTTAAGATAATTTTTTTCATATGTGACGTCACAAATGACGTAATTT
>NW_002986996.1:244580-245596 GCF_000006295.1 Pediculus humanus corporis
CGTTGTTTGTTATTATCATTATTATTATTATTTATTTTTCAAATATGAAATTTGACAGTTTTTTAAATAAATTTTATTTAAACGAAGAATGCAAATTTTTTTTTTTTTTTTTCACAAAGATTGATTAATCGAGATAAAAACAAAAAATGCATAACCAAACGTGTACACATGTATAAATATTTTTTTTTATATTCTCTCTCTGTCTCTCTCTCTCTCTCTCGCTCTCTCTCTATCTCTATCTCTCTTTCCCCTCTCTCTCCTCTATTCTTCCCTTCCCCTTTCTCTCTCACTCTCTTCCTCTCTTTTTATCTTCTTCAATCATTCCCCCTTTCTCTATCCCTCAATTCCCTCTCTCTGTTTCCCTCCATCCATCCCTCCCTCTCTCTCTCTCTCTCTCTCTCACTCTCCCTTTCCAATAAAGCACACCTGGAAAATTTTGACGTTTTTATGTTTGTTGTCTAAAAAAAAAATTTTACGTTTAAAAAAACAAACAAACAAGATTGAATGTTGTTAAAATTATTTATGGCGGATTTATTATTATCATCATTATTTTTTTTTATAAAAGTTAAAAATAATATTATTATTAATAATAAATAATAATAATGATGATTTTTTGTTTTTTTTTTTTTCATTACGAAACAAAATTTTTTATTAAAAAAATTTTCATCATCATCATCGTTATTATTATTATTATTAAAGTAAACGAGAAGAAACAAAAAAGTAAAAAAAAAAAAAAATTTCTTATTTTTTTTATGCATAAACAAACAAACAAACAAACAACCCGGTCACCTTATGGTTAAAACCTTTTGTAACCTCTTTAGGGAAATGGGGAAATCACTTTTACGAAAATTTAAATTTTTTTTTTTTTTTTTTTGAAAACGTCGGAAAATGTCGGAAAATTCTTATGAGGCGACCATAGAAAGAGAGAGAGGGAGAGAGAGAAAAGGAAAACGTTGGCTATCTATTAGATTTTGCAACAGCAATTTTTTTTTTAATGGCATTTAAGAGGAGGGAAA
>NW_002986996.1:245786-248129 GCF_000006295.1 Pediculus humanus corporis
TTATCTTTTTTTTTTTTTTTTTGGAGAAACAAATAATAATAATGATAATAAGTGGAAAATGTTAAAAATGACGGGCGCGCGCACGCGATTGTTTCAGTTAATGTTTTTCTTTTTTTTAAAATAAAATTAACAAAAATTAATTTTCCAGATTTTTCTTTTTTTTTCTTTTGACGTCATTGAATTAATTTATAATTAAATAAAAAAAAAAAATTTTTTTTTTCTTTGGATTGCTTTTTTTCCCTTTTCCTCTTCCTTCTCTCCTCCCCTCCCTCCTCCCCGATAAAAAAAAAGGAAAGAAAATTCAAATGACGAAGTAAAAAACCAATATGACGTTTCGTTCTTTTGACTTTTTTTTTTTTTTTTTGAATGATTTTCTTTCCTTATTAAAACAAAAAAAAAAAAAAGCAGAAAAAAATGAAGAAAAAAAAAAATTGGGGGGGGGAGGGGGTTTGAAAAAAAAAAAAGTTTCTGTCAAGGGCAAACGTTACAGTCAAATCAAAAAAAAAAAAAAAAAAACTTTTTGTAACAGATCAAAGAAATTAATTAACTTGATTCAAATTTTTTTTTTATATCCTTTTTTTGTTTCTCGTTCTCTCTTCCCTTCCCCTCTTTTTCTTCCTTCTCTATTCCCTCTCTGTTTCCTATTCGGTTTAAAAAGAAAAAAGAAAAGAGAGAGAGAGAGAGGAGGAGAAAAAAACTCCATTAGGTCAATAATTTCATTTCATCCAAAAAAAAAAAAAAATTTTTTTTTATATATATTTTTTTTCCTTTCGTTTCAATATCCTTTGTAGAGAAAAAAAAGAAAAAAAAGGAAATTTTTTTAAAATATACCTTTGATTAAACAAAAAATTTACGCGAAATTGAAAAAACAATTAAGTTCGAAATTTAATTTAAAAAAAAAAAAATTATTATTTTCTTCTCATCTTTTTTTATTTTTTTCTCTCTTGTTGTTGTCCACTTACGAACAAATTATTATTATTATTTTTAATCTATTACGTAATAATGAATAATAATAATAATAATAATTACATGATGTCGACAACGCGAAAAAAAAACTAATAATATATATAAAATTTTTTTTCCAGCGACTGTCGTGACGTCGCTCGGTTTTTGTTCCGTGAAAAAAAAAATTTAAATTAAATTCAAATTGCATTTTTATTTATTATTATTATTATCATTATTATGCTATACTCTTTTAACTGACTTAATTAATAATAATAATAACAATAACATTTTCCGTTTTCAAATTGGCGTTAAATGCATTTCATAAAAAAAAAAAAAAATTATTAATAATGATAAAAATGAAAATGAAGAAAAGGAAGAGGAGGGGTGAAGGGGAGGAGGTCAAGTGACGAAAGAAAGGCGAAAAATGAGTGGGGGAAAGGGGGAAATCGTCTGGAGAAAAAAAAAATGCAACCGAAATTGCTTCGTTCCTGTTGAAATATGGATAACGTCCGTTTGTATATGAGTGAATCCGCAATCAGTGACGTATCCAATTCGAAACATGTTTAAGGTGAGGTAGAAAGGGAAGGGGAGGAGAAGGAGGAGGCCGGGTTTTCACGTTTAAAATTAACATTTGAATAAAATTTAAATTAGCCGTAAAATTAACGGCAATTTATTTGCATTTAACTTTTAGATTCTTTAATTTTAAACTTTGACTCCAGAAAGGAATTGTTGTTATCTTTATTATTTAAAAAAATTTCTATTTTCTTTTGGAAATTTTGTAATTACGTTGATTTATATATATTAGTGGTTAAATTACTTTCGGAATATAATTAAAATTAACAATTGCGCCACGCCCCCCCCCCACTTCCTCCCCCTCACTCCCCTCATCCTTGCTTTTTATTTTTTTTCCTTTTTACCTCCGTGAAAAGAATTAAACATGTTTGCAATTTGTTATCATCATCATCGTCCTTGTCGTATTAGAACCGCGTATAAAAAAAAATTACAACGTGTGCACGTGTATAAACAAGGGGGTGAGGGGAAGAAGGAAAAGAAAAAATTTTCAATGCGGTTTTCCGTTTTTTTTTTCTTTTTTTTTTTTTTTTTGTGTTATCCATAGAAATGAAATAATAAACGTTTCAGATTAAAAATTATTATTATTATTATTATTATTATTATTATCATCATTATTTTCTTATCTTTATTTTCCACGTAATAAATTCATGGGGAAAGAAAAGGAAAAACCAAAACCAAAAAAAAAAAAAAAAAAAAAACTTTTTTTTTCATTTTTTTTTCCACGACGAAAAAAAAAATTTTTCCCTCCCCTCTTTTTTTAAAGCCCCGCCACTTTTTAAAAGTCTCCCCCTTCGCATTTTTAAGGTCCCTCTTTTTTTTTGCCTT
>NW_002986996.1:248248-252704 GCF_000006295.1 Pediculus humanus corporis
GTGAAAAAAAAAATAATAATGATAATAATAATTTATTAAAAAAAAAATAAAAAATGGGTCCCCCGGGGGAGGGTAAAAAAAAAAAATTATTGTTAAATATTTGTTTATGATTTTTTTTTTTGTTTCAACGACTGGAGTTCTGGAACGATTTCATTAAAATTTCTGGAAAGTAAATAAAAATTTTTTTTTTTTTTGATTCCAGGATTTTTTAAGGGTTTAAATGTTTTTTAAAAAGTTTTTTGGGGTTTATCGTAGTCTCAAAGAATAGTCGAATTCGAAATGTTTATATAGTTGTCGTTTGAAAAAAATGACGTCACAAAATTTAAATATTCCGATTGGTCGAAACTGTAACTAGTTCTGAATGGAATCATTTCCGGAAGTACTGAAAACCGTAAAGACCTTTGCTGTTTTCTTTGCGATGTTTTCTGAAGAGAAATAATGAAAAAAATTTGTTTTTGTTGAAAGTTTCCCGATTTTTTTTCGTTTTCATTTGATTAATAAAATCCGAAAGGTTTTGCGGGATCCGCTTTTCCGATTATCACTTCCGTTATAGACACAAAACATCCTGTTTGTCTACTCCGATCGGCTTAACACCTTTGGGAACAATCGGAAGAAAACCCACCGAATTTTCCTAATCGGTGATTGGCGGATTCGATTTTCTTCTTACACTTTAAAAATTACATAATAAAAAAGCTACTGAACTACTCGATTATCATCATTTCCGTTTCGATTTTTTACTTCCGTTTTTCTTTTTTTTAAAAAAAAATCAAAAGCGTTTCGAAATTTTTCGAAATGTTTTCTAAGCATTATTATTATCATTATCGTAAAATTTTCTCAACTGTAAACAAACCGGAAATAATTTATTTTTTTACTTTTAATTTTATTACTTTCGTCTTTCGCACGGCCACCCTTTCGTAACCCAATCCATTATTATTATTATTATTATTTTTATAAATAATGCTAATAATAATAATAATAAATATTATTAATAAATAATGCTAACAATAATAATATTATAATAATAATATAATTTTTATAAATAATGCTAATAATAATAATAATAATAATAATAATTTATATAAAAAACAACTTTTAAAAGAATTTTTTATACGGCATATACGTTTACGACTTTTTAAAAAAAAAAAAAAAATTATGGGCGAATCGGTTTTAAAATAAAAACAAAAAGAAAAAAAAATTCTAGAACATTCTATATGTAGAGGGAGAGAGAGATCTTCCATCGAAAGTAAATAAATAAATAAGTTTTTTTTTTTATTTACATAAGTATCTATTTCAAATTTTGATATGAAAAAATAAAAAATACACGACGTTTTTTAAAATATTTTTTTCATTTCATTTTCATTTTCATTTTTTTTCTCGTAAAATTAAAATGAATTTTATCATTATTATTATCATCATCATCATCATCTTCATTATTATTATTATTATTATTATTATTATTATTATTATTAAATTATTCCGCGTATGCAAAAAAAGAAAAAAAAGAAAAAAAAAATTTTTTTTTTTTTAAGGGATTGTGAGAGCGTTTTTTTTTCTTTTTTCCTGTGACGTCATATGGCATAACAAAATTTATACACGCGTAATAATAATAATAATAATAATAATAATAATAATAATAATAATAATAATGATATTTTTGTCGTCGCCATGTTTTTTTTTTTAATATATAAATTTTATTTTCAGTTTTTTTTTTTTTTTAGTAAAAATTCTTTTAGAAAAAACAATTTTTGTTTTTTTTTTATTACGTACTTTTCGACGAAAAGGTAATAATAATAATAATACTAATATTGATGATGATGATGATAATAATAATAATAATAATAATAATAATAAAATTTTCGATACGGAGTAATATTTATTTATTTACTTAAAAAAAAAAAAATTTTTTTATTTTTTATTTTCCTATTTTGTGTCTCCCCCCTCCAATTTGAATGTTGCTGATGTAAAGAATTTTTTGTTGCTGTTGCTGCTGTTACTGCTGATCCTCCTGTTGTTGTTGTTGTTAACTTGATTTGATTTAATGAGGGGAAAAAAAAAAAACAAATTCAAACTGATGAAGTTTCACGGAATCGTGTTTAATGACATTAAAAAAAAAAAAAAAATTATTATTATTATTATTATTATTATTATTATTATTATTATTATTATTATTATTATTACTATTATTATTATCATCATCATCATCATCATCATCATCATCATCATCATCATTATTATAATTAATTTTTTATTTACGAAAAAAAATAAAAAAAAAAATTTTTTTTTTTGTCAACGTTGTTTTCCCTTGTTAAATAATAATTTTCCTTTTTTTCCTTTTTTTTTTTTTAATTTAATTTTTATTAAAAAAAAAAAAAACCCGAGTCATTATTATTATTATCATTATCATCATCATTATTAATATTATTCATCGTTACTTAAACAAAATTGGATTTTGTAATTAGTCGTCGACAATAACAATAATAATAATAATGATAATGATGATGATGATAATAATTTTGACAAAAAAAATAAAAATAAAAATTTGTTTGGAATAATAATAATAATAGTAATATTGGAGTTTTCTGCTGTTGTTGTTGCGAGGAAAGAATTCTTACTTACTACTGCCACGACACGTTGTTTCATTAACTATTTAACGTCTCATTAAGTTTTTATTATTAGATTTTTTTTTTACTCGTGAGTTTGTTTTGTTATATAAAAAAAAAAACATTAAAAAAACATCGTCGCCATCTTTTTTTTTCCTTTTTTTTTCTTATTTTTCCTTTTTTTGTCGGCTTCTTTATAAAAATCTTAAACGATTTTTTATTTATTAACTTCTTTATTTATTTATTTATTAAAAAAATCATTTACGTTATTCGTGATATAAATAAATAAATAAATAAAAAATTATTTATAATAATAATAATAATAATCGTTTGTAGGAGCTAATGGGGGGGCGAGAAATGAAAAACAAAAAAAAATTTGAATGTTGAACGCATGCCATGATAAATGCCACGGGGTTTATTTATTTATTTATTTATTAATCCATTTATATATTTTTTTTATTTAATTAATAAGTTTATTTATAAATAAAACAAAAACGAAAAAAAAATTTTCCGAAAAAAAAACGAATATTATTATTTAAAAAAAAAAAAAAAAATTTTCTTTTATTATTATTATTAAAATTTTGTTTGTTTGTTTTAGTAGTATTGGAATCAAATGGAATATCAACTAGGATATCATTTTACGATCCGGAATTCGTCGGTCCCATTGGAAATTTAACGACTCCCATTGGAAGAGAAGCCGTACTTTCATGTCGTGTAAAACACTTGGGTAATTATAAGGTAAACCATTATACTTTTATTATTATTATTATTATTATTATTATTATTCTTTTTTTCTTTTGCTGTTGATTTTACGAAAGCTCTTTTTTTATAGTGATTGACGTCACAAAATTTCATAATAATGATAATTTTCACTTGAGAAAAAGAGATTAAGAGAGTGATAGATTTTTTTTATCAATTTATTATTTAACGTATTTAATTATTTATTTATTTATTTATTTATTATTATTATTATTTATTTATTTTTTTTTTTATTAACATTTTATTCGGAAATAATATTTTTGAAAAAATCGTTTTATTAAATTTTTTTTTTTTAACAACATCGAATAACGTGGAAATAGAAGAAAAAAAAAAGACAAAGAAAAAAAATTTTTTTTTTTAAATGTAATTTAAAAGGAAAAATCACACAACCGGCTTCGTACTCGGTTATTTGAGAGAGTAGGAGGATGGGGGGCGGGGAAAGAGAAAGGAGGAAAACGAGAGAGTAGGGGAAGGGAGTAAAGTTTTAAATCCTCCTTCTCTCCTCCCCTTCTTCCCGCCATCGATTTCGCAAATAACAAAAAGGATGGAATGCGTGCTATTCTCATAAATCTGGTAATGAGAATGGGAAAATTGTTTTGGTTGTTGTTTGTTGTTGTTGTTGTAATTCTAATTTTTTGAACTTTCACATGAAAAATTCTTTATGTTTTAGAGAGAGTTTTATGTTTGAAATAAAGGTTTTCCATATTTGTCCGTTTTAATAATAATAATATTTTTTTTTTATTTTTTATAAATTTAAAAAAAAATTTTTTTTTTTCTTTATTTTCTCCCGGTTTTTCCTGTAGGATTTTTTTGTTTTTGAGCGACGTTAAAAGGGATAACGTAATTAGGAATGTAGTAAAGGAAAAAAAAGTAAAATAATAAAATATATATTTCGTGTTTGTTTTTTTTTTATCCGATGGGAGTGAGAAAAGACAAAACAAAACATAAAGAAAAGCAAAGTGATAAAAAGAACATGAAATAAAACAGAGAGAGACTGAAAAGGGATATTAAAAATATGAGAGAGAGAGGAGGGTTATAAAACAAACAAGTGAGAGAGAGAGACAGAGAACGTTCCGATATCCTACATAAAATGTCCG
>NW_002986996.1:252724-254442 GCF_000006295.1 Pediculus humanus corporis
TTTGTGTGAGTGTAAAAGTAAAAGTTAAAAAAGAAAATTCTAGAATTTTTTTCTCATCGTATACCAAAATCTAAATTAAACGTTTAATAAAAAAAAAAAAAAAATGATTTTATATAAAAAAAAAAGTAAAATATAAGGTCGAACGTGTCATAAACGACGTTTTTTTTTTTTTTTTCTCGATCGTGTAAGAAGAAAATGAAGGAAAAAATTATATATATATATATATATATATATAAAATTTTTCTTACACTTCTTTAACCTTTAAAAAAAAAGTTTTTACAAGAATAAGTAAAGTTTAATAATAATAATAATAATAATAAAAACAACACGAACTTATTTATTTCTTTATTTAACAAAAAAAATTACGCACACGTTTTTTTTTTTTTTTTTAATTTTTAAAATACAAATCCGTGGGTTTTTTAAACAACAACAAACAACAAACAAACAACAACAACATTTTTTTTTTTTACCCATAATTTTTTTTTTTTTTTTATGCAAAACACTCGTGATAAAAATATAATAATAATAATACAGATTTATTTCTTGCAAATAATTCAACACAATCGATGACGTAAATTAAATTATTATTATTATTATTATTATCGTTTGTATTAATTTAAATAAAATAATAATGGGAAGCCATTTTATTATGTTTCAAAAGGATTTTTAGGCTGTAAACATTTCTTCTGCTACTCCTGCTGTTGCTCTTGTTTCTACTGTTAATGACAAGTTAAATTTTATTTAAAAATCAACGCGAATCGTTTTCATTTCATTATTATTATTATTATTATTAATTTATTTCGATTACGTAATTTTTTATTTCGAACGTTTTTCTTACCTATTAAAAAAAAAATTCTTTGTTTATTATGATTATTATTACGTAATAAAATTTGGGAAAAAGGGAAAAATGGGAGGCACGCGACGTTTGTTTCAAAAAAAATTATTACGTAATAATAATATATTAACGTTGCATTAATAAAAAAAAAAAATTACTTTAAGAGATTTTAAAAGAGAAATAATGACATAGAGAAAAAAGGCAAAAAAAAATACTTTGACGAGAAAAACCGCAAAGAGAGAGAAAGAGGGAGAGGGAGGGAGGGAGAAAGAGGGGGAGAAAGCTCTTATGCGAATACCACAAATGGATTAAAATGTCGTCCAGAAATTTTGCTGTTTTGAAAGGTTCCTTTTATTTTAAAACCGAGAAACCGAGCCCTAGGCTGTCCTGATAGTACTTAAGTACCATAAAACATCTTTGTTTTTTTTTTCTTTCTTTCTCCGGGGAGACAGGGGAGGGGGAGGGGGAAAGAGAGAAAGAGAGAGAAAGGGGTTAACGATGTTTTTTTTCTTTGATATTTTTTTTTCTTTTTGTTCGTAAAAAAAAAAAAAAACAAACCCTTTAATTTATATTTCGAAGATTTTTCGCGACTCCCCCCCCCACTCTCGCCCCCGCCTCCCCGCCCTTTTTTTTCATTTTATAATCCCCCACGTATTTTTTTTTTTACGACGATTACTATAAAAATAAATAAATTTTTAGGTTCCTAAGCTAACAAAAAAAATTAACATTTCGAATGAGAAAAAAAAAAAAAATTATTTTTTTCACTCGCCGTTCTTTAATTTCCCCCCTCTCTCTTTCTCTTTTTTCTCTTTCATCAACCTACCCCCCAATCTCCACCACCACCACTTATTCCACCGGGGAGGAGGAAAAAAAGAAAAAAGTG
>NW_002986996.1:254747-260905 GCF_000006295.1 Pediculus humanus corporis
AAAAAACTTTTACTTTCAATTTTTTATTAATGACAAATAAAATAAGATTGAACAAAAAAAACAGGAACAACAGAAACAACAACAGGGAAGAAAAAAAACTCCAGGAAAAAAAAGAAAAAAAAATTGAAAATTTATGTTTTTCCTTACAATCAAAAAAGTGTAAAAAATATAAATTGATTCGAATTTAATAATATATTATTTAAATAACAATAATTTTTTAATAATATATTTTTTAAAAAACAGCAGAAGAAAAAAATTATTATTATTATTATTATTATTATTATCGTAAAATAAATTATTTACGTCACAACTTTCCTTTTTTTTTTTTTTCGTTATAATAAAATAAATTTTCTTTCTTTCTTTCTTTTCTTTTCTTACTTTTTTTTTTGTAAAAACTTATCATCATCATTATTATCGATAACGTCGGATGGTGTTTTTTAGGAATGGGGGAAGTGGGGGGAAGGAAACAAATACGACAAATCCTCGCGTGATATAAATCGAATGGGAAAATAATATTAATTAGTCGTAAGACGACGTTCGTTCGAATTTAAAAAAAAAAATCCTTTTGCGACGTGTAATTATTATTATTATCATTATCATTATTATTATATTCTTCTTCCTACTTATATCTTATTTGTTTCGTATAAATAATAAAACCTGTAAACGATTTTCATAATCTCTTTGTGACAGTGACTCCATTATTAACAAGACATATAATTGATGGTAATGTTATGTTGATAATTAGCAAACATTACATTTACGAATATTATTCTAATAGTAAAGTGGAAAATCGAACGATGCCTTCCCATTTCTCCCCTCACCATCCCTAAACTGTTTTTCTTTTTCCCCGCTGGCACCGCCACCATCGCCGCCCACAAATTTAAATCGAATTCATTCATTCATTCTCCCACATTTGTTTATATTTTTTCTTCAGTCGTTTTTTTCTTTTTTTTTGGAAATAAAACAATAATAATAATAATAATAATAATAATAATAATTTACGTCACATTAACTAAAACTATTAAAACGTTTAACAACTTGAAAATTTGATGACAATAAACACATACGAACACACACACGAGGAATTTAGTAACACACACACACATGAAATTTCTAACACGTTTTTTTTTTTATCCCTACCCTTTCCTTTCCTTCTACCCCCTTAATACTCTCTCCGCAAAAACTTCTTATCAATTTACTCCCCTTGAACTTTTTACCACGCCTAAAACGTAAATATATAATAATAATAATAATAAAAAGTTAATTTTAGTTTTAGTTATTGTTAACCAACCGTGTTTACCCTTTTTCGTTTTTTTCCTATATTAAATCATGAACTGTGTCGTTCGTGTGCGTGTAAGTGTGCGCGTGTGCGTGCGTGCGTGCGTGAGTTCTTTTTCGTGTTTTGATGCGGATATAAATGAGCCACTTATTTTGATTTTATTAAGCACGGTTAAAGTAATTTGCATCCATATATTTATTTACCCCTTCTTATCTAAATTTATATTCAAGCCATGTTTAAAAAAAAAAAAAAAAAAAAAAAGGAAAAATAAATATTTTATAACATAAGCGAACGTCTCGAAACAAAAAAAAAAAAAACCGTTTAATGCGAACGCCGACGACCGAGAAAACGGTTTTTTTCTTGTTTTTTATTCCCGTTTAAATTTGATATTTAAATTTAATACATACAACAACCGTATTAACCACGTGTTTGTATCGGTTTGTTGTTTGTTATTTTAATTAAATTTTACGCGTATCGTATTTTACGCGTATCGTATTTTACGCGCGTATTATTATTCTTCGAATACAAAATAAAATGATAAATGATTAGATAGTTCGGTGACCTTTTACGTCATCACCCCCCCAAAAAAAAAGAAAATTTTTTTTTTATTTTTTGGGATGAACATCCTGGTTCTAACGTCATATAAAAAAAAAAAAAAAATTTAATACATAAAATTTTATTGTTTTACTATATATACATATATTTTTACGCTTATTCGATGGGTGTATCCGCCGACTACTACAACGATGATAATAATAATGATGGTGAAAAAAAGGGTATAAAAATAATAATAATAATAATAATAATAATAATAAATTTATTTTTTTTTTTTTTTGTAAAAGCGTAACATAAATATTTTGACCCGTAATAAAAATATCCGGGGTAATGCGTTTGTACCTTAGAAAAAGGATAAATAAATAAATAAAAAAAATTTACTGGAGTCAGTCGAGCAAGTTCAAAAAAAAAAAAAAAAAAGGAAAAAAGGAAATTTTATATATATAAAAAAAATAATTTTAAAATATTAAAGTAGTTGCGTTGTTTTCGTTTTCATTTTAAATAAAATAAAACATGTCTGTCATTTTTATTTTATTTTTTTTTTTACGAAAAAAGAAGTGTTAAAGGAAAAAAAAGGAAAAAAAAGTATATCAATTTTATTTTAAATTATTATACGTTTAACAAAAGTTATACGCATTTAAAATAAAAGAAAAGAATGGAAGAAAGAATGGAATGAATGAAACAAAAGTCAAAACAAAAAAAAAAGAAGTGGAATAAGAAAAAACGTTAAAAGCCTGTTTAAAGTGAATTATATAAGAAAAAAAAAAGCATTTAAATGACAGGAAATAAAATTTTTAAATTACTTCTAAAACAAAAAAAAAAGAAAAAGGAAAAAAGGAAGGAAAAAGGAAAAAAAAAAGAAAAAAAACGGAAGAAGGAAAAAAAAAATGGAAAATCATCGTAACAAAAATTAAATAATAATAATATTAATAATAAATTAAATTGAGGGTTAAAAAGAAAAAAAAAAGAAAAGGGAAAAAAGGAAAAGGAAAATCCTAACGGTTTTTACAAGCTTAAAATCGGATAAAAAAAAAGAAAGGAAAAGTAAAAAAAAAAAGAACGATGGAATTAAAAAGGGTATAGAGTAAAAAGAAAATAAGAGAAAAAGGAAAAAAAAAGGAAAAAAGGAAAGGAAAAAAAATCACGTAAATATAATAGGCAAAGACAGATTGCTCAAAAGTAGTAGCTGAGATTAGAGAGAAACCGACCCAAAGAAAAACCGCCTAAATATTTGATTTAAAGGTTATTTTTGTGAAAACAAGAGTGAAAAAAAAAGGAAAAAAGGAAAGAAAAACCTTTAAAAGGTTCTTTTTTTATTTTTTTTCTAACTTCCACTCTTTCACCGAATAATTTTTTAATAATTATTATCATTATCATTTTTATAATAATAATAATAATAATAATGATAAAGATGAAAAAGTAAAAAGAGCAAAAAAAACCGGAAATTTTTTTTTACATGCTCAGCTTATGAAAACAAATACGAACACTGGAAAAAAAAAGAAAAAAAATTTTTTTTCGCGTTCGATTTCTCTCTCTAGACGAAAATGGATGAAAAAACAACAAAAACAACAACAAACAACAAAATCGTCATCAAATTAAATTTAAAATTAAATTATACGACTCGAAAAACATACTAAAAAATTTACTGGACAAACAAAACGTCAAATATTATTTAATGGAAAAAAAAAAAAACATAATTTAATAACGTTCGTATTTTTTTTTTTTCATTCTCCAGTCTCGCAAAAAATTAAATTTTTTTTTTTTCTCCAGGAGGTTTTTAACTAAACTAAACTAAAATTACATAGAGTATATAAAATGAGAAGAAGAAGAGATTAATACACGTAAATAAAAAAAAATTTTTTTGTTTTGTGGCATAGAATAAAAAATTTAAAATGTTTTCTTGTTTCCGTTTTTTTTTTTTACAATCTATTTCCGGATTAGTTTAAAATTTTAATATTTATTTATTCTCGTTTTTTATCATGTTTAATATTGATACTAATTTGAAATTTAAGTTTTTTTTGGAGAAAAACAAAATCGATTCCCTGGAATTTTGTTTTTTAATTCACTGAAGAGAAAAAATTAATAAAAAAAAAAAAAATGCAAGAAGTTACCAAAAGTCTAACTGAATCAAAAGTCCGCCAACTGAACCATCTGGATAAAAAAAAAAATTTTTTTTTATCCAGGATTAAACTCCTGGAGAAGAATTTTCAAAAAACATGTCTACCAAAAAACTTTGTTTGAATTTGTTTGGACGTTTATACATTTTTCCAATGATGTTTTCTATTTTTTTTTTTTTTTCAACTATTAAAAACTTTCTTGATTTTTCCAGTTAGTCTCCCCCTCTCATTCCCCTTCCCTCCTCATTTCCCCTTCTTTCGCCGACTGGAAAAACAATTTTTTGAATTTTAAATAATTAAAACGTTCAAAAAAAAAATTTTTTTTTTTTCGGATAACATTCGGTTCGAAATATTTTTACAAACAAAAGGGAAATTGCACTTCGATTCTTTCCCATCGCCCCTCACTCCCCGCCTTCACCGAATGCCTCCTCCTTTAACGCCCCTCTCCCTTCCCCTCCGTCGTTCATTCACGCCTCTTTCACCCATGTAAATTTGGTTAATCTGAAACCGAAATTTGTTGTTTTTGTTCGATGAAGGAAAACGTACATGTCCATTCAAACGAACATCATGATGCGTTATTGTTTGTTTGTTTGTTTGTTTTATCAGATTGCCCATTTTAAATGATAATAATAATAACGATAACGTTTTTTTTTGTAGGTCGGATGGTTAAAAGCCGAAGATCAAACGATATTAACGCTTGATAACAGAGTCGTTACGCATAATTCTAGAATAAGCGTAACGCACGATCATTCCCGACAGGTTTGGCAATTGCACATAAGACAAGTTAAAGAATCTGACAGAGGATGTTACATGTGTCAAATAAATACAAATAAAATGAAGAAACAAGTCGGATGCGTAGACGTTCACGGTAAGTTTTGACGTTCCCTCTTACCTCCCCCCTCTTCCCTCTCCCCCATACTTATTTTCGAAATAAAAAAACCATAGAAAAATTTATTTATTTAAAAAGTCAGAGTTGAAAAATTTTTTTCCCCTCCTTCTTCAGGCAAAACCGGAATTTTTTAATTTGTTGACACCAAAAAAAAATAAAAGAAAATTTACCCCTTTTCCCGATTCAAAAAAAAAAAAACCTATATATTTTATTTTTATTACTACCGGAAAATCCTTTTCTTTCTCCTCCTCCCTCCCCTCCCCGTGAAAAAGGTTTTTACCTTTTGTTAAAAACTTTCCTTTCTCATTCTCCTTCGTCTTTTTAGTTTCTTCTTTCAAAAAAAAAAAAAAAAAAATAACTAAGTGAGCCTTATTATTATTATTATTATTATTTGTACCTAATAATTTTCCCTTCCCCCGCTTCACCCCTCCGTCTCTGTCTCTTTCTCTTTTTATCTATTTTTTTTTTTTTTTTTGAAAACAAAGTGGAAACGCACACACACGCCAAAAAAAAAACATTTTCTTTATCATCACGATCACTTCAACGTTTTTAATTAATTTACCTGTTTATATTAATAATAATAATAATAATAATAATAATAATAATAAATCAGAGTTTAATCGATAATTACGTCGTAACTATGACCGAAATAAAATTAAAATAAACATTTTAAAAGGAGGATCGTAAATAGGAAAAAAAAAAACTTTTTCTAAATAAAAATTTTTTTTATACATTGAATACAAAATTTTATTTTTACCTTATGGGTAAAGGTATTCTTTTAAAAAAATAGAGAAGAGAGAAATTGGTGGTTAAATGAGGAGAAAAAATAAATGAAAGGTTTGTTATTAAGTATTATGGGTAGGTGCATCATTTAAACCATTTTCTTTGGTTTGGTTTGGGGGACGGGGCGGGGGTCACCCTGTAGAAATGCATTTACTACGTATTAGTCTTTTCATAAGTCTACATTTTTTTTTAAAAAAAGGTGAAAGGTCGTGGGAGTTGCAAACGTGGATTTCACATTTAATCTTCTTAAATTTTTTACATTTGAAAGTACCGTTACGGTCTTCACTTAGACTTTTCCGAGAAAGAGTTTTTAAAATGGCGGATGAGGTGTTAGACCGTACCTGAAATTTTTAACAATAAAAAAACCGGAAAATGAGGTTTGCGAAAAAAAACAAACGACTTTTTCACAAAAAGATAAAAAGGTAAAAAAAAATTATTCGCCTTTTTTTTTACCCCCCATTTTTGCTGATTGAAAATTTTCAACGTAATTTTCGACGTTTAAACCGTCCCCCCACCTTCCTCCCCCAAAAAAAAA
>NW_002986996.1:261145-326263 GCF_000006295.1 Pediculus humanus corporis
ATGCATTTTGGTATATTATAAAATGTGTAATTTTAACGTTTCCCATCGTCTGCGGTCACGACATTAAAACAAAAAAATCATTTATTATTATTATCATTATTATTATTATTATTATTAAAACAACTCATTTATTTTGTAATTTTTAATTACGTTTTATTATTATTACCTGAAGATTATAATTACTTATGAATAAATTTAAACAATTTTTTTCTTTTTTTGTTAAAGAAAATTTTTGGCGGGAAAATTTAAAAAAAACTTTTCCTATCTCTCTCTTTCTTTCTCTCATTCGTTAGTTTTTGTTTTTTGTTGCACGCCTACGCACGCACCCGCATCGTTTTATTTTATTTTCCTTCTCTCTTTCTCTTTTTCTCTGTTTTTTTTTGAAGGGGGGGGGGCTGGGGGAAAGGAAAGGAAGGAGAAGGGGTTATAAAAAAAAAGTAAAAAACAAAGTCGGTAAATTATTTAGAGGTAATATTTTTTTACATTTATTTTTAGTCGTCGTGGTTTTAAAAAAAAAAAAAAAAAATTTTTTTTGTTTTTGTCGCGGGTAAAAAGAAAATTTTGCGGTTCCAAAGTAATCTACAACAACAACAAAGTTGATTACTTAGTTTAGGTTTTAACAAATATTGCCAACTGTATAAACTGTCTGGTTTTAAGTTAAATTTATTTTATATAAAAAAATATATATTTGTTTTAATTATTTATAAAGGTTACAAAAAAAGAGAGAGAAGGAGAGAGAGAGAGAGAGAGATAATAACGACGTGAAAAATTTATATATAAATGTTGCCGAGGTGTAAAATTTTTAAATAAATTTTTCCGTTTATTTACTCTATGATATTCTTTTAACTTTTCTAATTAAAATAAAACAAATGATATCATTGTTGTTCGAAACGTGTGAAAATTTAATATTTTATTATAAATCTAAAAAAAATTTTTTTTTTTTTTTTGAATAATAGATTTCAAAAAAAATAAGAGAAACTGGAAAAAAACTGGAGAAATTTTTTTTTTTATTATAAACTGGAGAAAAAAAAATTAAAATAAAATCGGACGAAATTTTTTTTTTTTTAATTTATTAAAAAGAAATTATTTTAAAAAAAAAAACCCGAACGTGTCTGTCACGTTTGAGAAGAGAGGAATGGAGAGATGGGGAGGGGGAGACAGGGAGAGAAAATAAAAGAAAAAAAAAAATTTTTCTTTTTTTTTTAATTTTTGAATTAGAGAGATGGTATAAATGTAAATTTTTAAAATCGAAAAAAAAAAAAAGAAAAAGTTTTTAAAAATGTTAAAAAGAGCGGAAGGAAATAAAAAAAAAAGGAAAAGGAAGAGGGGGAAGAAGGAAAAAAAGATAAAAAAAAATAAGAAGCAGAAGAAAAAAAAACGTCTGGTTGAAGTTAATTCGAATCGTTGATTTCAAAAAAACTTTTAAATAAAAAAATAAAAAAAAAAACCTGAAAACCTTTTTTTTCGGTGCGTATATAATAATAATAATAATAATAATAATAATAAAACTCGAAAGTTTTTTTTTTTTTTTTTTGTAATATTTTTCTCACTTATCAAATTAATTTTATTTCATACCCCCCATCGCCCCCACCGCCACACTTCCCCCTTCGAATTTTTTTTTCTTTTACAACAACTCGTATATCAAAAACATAATTTATGTTTTAAATAAAATAATAATAATAATAATAATAATAATAATAGTAATTTTAAGACTTTTTTTATTTTATTGTGAGGGGAAGGAAACAATAAAGGGGTGGGTGAGGGTGAAAAGGCGATGGGGAGAAGTTATAAAAATTTCTGCGGTATTTTAAAAAAAAAATTTCGAATTTTAAAACTGTGTGCACCACCGGAAGGATAATAAAAATAAAAAAAAGAAATTTTTTTTTTAAAGAAAGTAAAAAGGAAGGATAAGGATAATATTAAGGGATGAATTTTAAGGGATGAGATGGGAAAATGAAAGGGTAGAATGGAAGAAAAGTTTTTGAGAAAAAAGGAAACAAATAATGTGATGTGGATGTCAGATAATGATAAAATTTTAAATTTATTAGATTTAAATAAAAAAAATAAATAAATTTAAATAACCGGAAATGATTTTTTTTTTTTTTTTGTAAAAAATCTTCGAACTTGGAATCTGGAAGATGTTATAGAAAAGAAAAAAAAAGGAAAAAGAAAGAAGGAAAAGACTTGGAGAAAAAGTCAATGAAAGGAAGAAAAAAAAATAAAAGAAAGTGTAAGAAAAACGAACGGGGGAAGGAGGTGGAAAGGAGAGGGATGAGGGAAGGAAGGGGAGGGGAAAAGGGATACCTGGAGGGAGGGTTAAGGATTTATGAAATTTTTTTTTTTTTTTGTAAAAATTCATCATTTGTAGAAAAAAAAAAAAAATTGTTTAATCAGGAAAGGAAATCTTCCAAGTCTTTTAAATAATTGCGCTAACGAGAAATCGGCTAATAAATCAATGACAAAAGTTTTGTGTGTTAAAATTAAAATAAAAACGTGGAAGAAGAAGAAGAGAAAAAATAGATTTTCTCCAGGTTTTTTTTTCTTTTCTTTTTTATTCCAGCGGCGGATGAATATTTTTCTTTTTCTTCCAGTTTTTAATTTGAGTTGTCTCTTTTGTCATTTAAAAAAAAAAAAAAAAAGTTAAAATTAACAAAAATGAAAAATTGTTCCCATGTTTCCTTTTCTTTCTTCCTTTTTCCCTTTCCCCCCCCGCATCCTCCCCTTTAAAATTTATAATATTTTAAAATGTTTTTTTTTCGTTTCTCTCTTTATTCTTTTTTTTTCGAATGATAATAATATTTTGACGTGGAATAAGACAAAAAAAAAATTATTTAATAAGCACAAAATGAAATCTTACGTTCCGCAAATCTCATCGAATAATCGAGTCCATATTTTTTTTCCTTTTTTTCTTTTTTTCCTTCCTTTTTTTGTTCTCTAACCCACGTGTGCGTGTGCAAGTGCACGTGTATTTAAGCAAAATAACTTCCGGTTTTGATTTGTTTCAAAGTAATTCGTGAAAAAAAAATTAAAAAATATTTCAAATTTTTATTTTCCTTTTTTATTTCTTCCATTTTCCTCCTCTCTCTCTATATCTCTCTCTCTCCCACGTGTACGCGTATGTGTGCGTGTGCGTGTGCTTGTGCGTGGGTGCGCGTACGTATTTAAAAAAAATAACTTCCGGTTTTAATTTGTTTGAAAATAATTCGTGAAAAAAAAAAAAATTATTTCATATTATTTTTTATTATTTCCTACATTTTCCTCCATTTTTCCTTCCCCCTACTCTCTCTCTCTCTCTCTCTCTCTCTCTCTCTCTTTCTCTCTTTAACATTTTTTTTCTAGGAAGAAATAGTAATAATAATAATAATAAAACTATTAGAAATTAAATTTAACAACAAATTTGAACAAAGAGATTGAAAGTTTGAATTGAAAGCATTGAACAAAAGCATTTATTTACGTTAGACGTAAGTAAAATCAAAAGTTGATGATGAAAAGGATACGAAACGAATAAGAAAGGAGGGGGGAAGGGGAGGGAAAAATTCCTTTGCCACGACGATTCATTTTTATTTACATTTGTAAACAAATTTTATCAAAGGAAAAAAAAATTGCGGGAAAAAACGAGGATGGAAAGGAAAAGGAAAAATTATATTTTATTAAATTTCTTACAATTAAATTAATAAATAAATAAAATTACGTGGAAGGCGGCGCGGGGGCCGGGGAGTAAGAATAAATAAAAAAATAAATATTTATCGTTATCACGAGCGAAATTAACGACGTTTATTATCGTGACATAATAATAATAATAATGATTTTTTATCGATAATCTTTTAAACAAGAAAAAAAAAAATTTTTTTTTTTTTTCATTCCCTCCCTCTAAATAAAAGTTTTCTGTTCTTCATTACTCAATAAAAATTTATAAAGAAAGAAGAAAAAAAAAGTGGAAGAAGAAGAAGAAGAAAAAAAGAGAAGGGGAAGAAGAAAGAATGAAAAAAAAAAAAAAAGGTTATCTAGTGAATAAAAGGTTAAAAACCACTGATCTGTGCAATATAAAGTTGTAAAACTTTATTACGTATAACATCACAGACAAACTATAAAAGGTTTGGCTTTAGGGAATTCAAATCATTTTGTGCTGTAAAAAAAAAACTTTTTTTTTTTTTTTGATTTTAATTCTTTTTTTTTGCTGTTGTTGTTGTTGTTCCTGTTGTCGCATTTGTATGGAAAAAAATTTTTTCTCTTCCTTTCTACCTCTCTCTCTCTCTCTGTCTGTCTTGTCGTTAACTTAAATGAAATATTTATTTATGGAAAATTTTGTTGTAATTTTTTTTTTGAATTGATTGTTTTTTAATTTTGTACTATATGTCTTCGTTTCACTCTCTCTCTCTCTCTCTCTCTCTCTCTCTCTCTCTCTTATTCATGTTCTTTCCCTTGTTTATGAATCATTGCATGCTTATTCATTTTTTTCTCTTTTATTTTTTAATCGTACTGTCCATTTCTCTTTCTCTCTCTCACTCTTTTTCTGCTCTCATTCACTTTCTCTCTCTTGTTTATGAATCATTGTATGCCTATTCCTTTTTTCCCCTCTCTCTCTCTCTCTCTCTCTACTTTTCTTGCAGAATTTTATCGTTCTACCTCCTTCTTATCATTACCTCTCTCTCTTTTTTGCTTATTTATTATTCTATTTCTTTCTCCCTCTCTCTTTCTCTCTCTTTTGTTTATTTATTATTCTATTCTTTTCTCCTTCTCTCTCTCTCTCTCTGTCTTTCTCTTTCAAATTTTTTTTTTATTTTGCTATATCCGCACTTTTTTCCGTCTTGCTTTTTTCTTGCTTCTTCATCGTTTCCTCTCTCTCTCCCATCTTTTTTTCTTTTTTATCATTCTGTTTTTTTCTCTCTGTTCTCTTTTTCTATTTTTCTCATAATTTCATACTTTTTTCTCTCTCGCCCTTTCTTTTTCTTTCATTTATTTTTAATTATAGTATGTATTTGTTCAGTCAATTTTTTCCTCCTTCACTCTCTCTCTTTTTTTTTTATTTTATCATTCGGTCTTACTTTTTCTCTTTCTGCGTTTTTGTCTTTCTTTTTCTTCTTCTTTCTCTCTCTATTTCTTTGTTTTTCGTATTATTTTTTTCTTTTTTTTGTTTGTCTATAATTTTATCTCATATTCTCTCTTTTTTTTAACAATTTCTCTCTTTCTTTCTTTTGATTTTTCCACGTTTTTCCTTTTTATTATACATGTATTACAATAAGAAAAAAAAAAAAATTTTTTTTTGAGTCATAAAACGAAAACCGTCAAAGTTGAAAAAAAAAATATTCTATCTTGTTTTAATTTCAATGGATGAGAAAAAAAAGGAAAAAAAAATTTTTTTTTTTTTATTTTCCTTTGACATTTTCGACTTCCTTTTATTTACTTAAAATTTTTTTTCTTCCTTTTTTTCTCATTCCAATCGGTTTTTTTTTTCGTTCTGCTCTCGTTAATAGCGGGAAAATTATTTTAAATTAAAAAAAATTCAAACACGCAAATTTTTTTACGTTTGGTCGCCCCAAAAAATAAATCAATAAAAAAATGGTGAGGGAAGAGAGAGGGGGGAGGAGAGAGAACAAAAAAAAAACTAAAATTTGAACTTTCAGGTTTTCCGTTAAAAAAAAAAAAGATTTAACTTTTTGCCGATTTTTTATGAAAAAAATCCTCTTAACGTTTTTTTTAATTGCCCTCTGAACGTTTAAGGTTCGAACGCGTCGAAATAATTTTTTTTCCATTTAAAACCTAATAAAAATTCACGCGAACGTATTTTGTTGTAATTATCTACATATATACAACCCTCGCAAACTACCCTTTTTATTTTGATTCCGATTTAAAAAAAAAAAAAAACGTTTGAGTTGAAATTTTTTTAACGGTTTTTTTTTTTGGATGTTGGCAATTATTTTAATAAAGGAAAAAACGTTTATAACGTAATTGACAAAAAAATAAGAAGAATCAAAACGGATTTTTTTTTGTTTTCAGTTCCGCCAGACATATTAAATGGAGAAACGAGTCCGGATTTATCAGTTCAAGAAGGAGATAATTCAACGTTATTATGTCGAGCTACTGGACATCCTCCCCCACGTGTCACATGGAGAAGAGAAGATGGAGAACCTATTATTTTAAGAACGGGTCCGAGAAATTCAACCAAAGGTTTGTTTTTCTTTTTCTTTTCCTCTTTTTTATTATTATTAATTTTTTTTTACTGCGCGCACGCTTCCCCCACCCATACCTCCTTCTCCTTCCGGGACGACAAACCGACGCTATTTTGAAAAAAAAAAAAAGATTTTTTAAATTTAAGAAAAATTTTAAAAGGCAAATTAAACGCGCGTGTATGTGCGTAACGTTTAAAATATATTAAGGCGTAAACTCTCATCCTCTCTCTCTTTCTCGATAATGTTTATCTCTCTCTCTCTCTCTTGTGCTCCGTTATTTGTCGTTTTTCGGTTGTTTTATTCCGGTGTATTTTCACCTAAACAAAAGGTTACTATTTAGTAAGACTAATGTCATTCAAAACTCGTGCAATATCGAAACCCTTGTAACCGGTCGCAGGTGGTGCAAGGAAAAGCGAGAAAATCAATGATGTCAAACTTGAAAACAAATAAGCGAGTAGGAAGAGATGAATAGAGGAAAAGGGAGGGGGGAAGGAGGAAGGGAGAGGAAGAAGGAGGAGAAAATCTTCGAGGAAAATAAATGATTTTAATCATTTGACTAAAATAAAACTTTTCATCGAGCTCATTAAAATTTACGATCGCAGTAGTAGTAGTAGGTAGGTAGGTAGGTAAATTAGGTTTTATTAATAAATAAATAAATAAAAAATAATAATTTTTATTAATTAAAATATAAGAAAAGTATAAAATTTTATGTATATAATTAATTTTAATAAATACATAATATTTTTCCATAGAGTAATAATAAGATAAAGATGTAAAAGAAAATCAAAACGAGAAAATTTATTAAAAAAAAAAAAAAAAAAAAAAAGTTTTACGTTATTAATTACGTCATTGAACGATGACGTTTTTTTTTCATTTCAAAAAAAAAAAAAAATATTTCCCGCACGTGTAGTCATTAATTAAGATTTTCAAATTGAAAAATTTTGAAGAAGTTCAAAGGTCAATTTAAAAGAAAAACGGAAACGTAAATGAAAAATTATGAAATTTTCTTTTTTGAAACGTAAAGAACCGCCGCCATTTTTTCTGCCACCCCGCCGATTTATATTTTTGAGGTAAAAATTGAATTTTTTTTCTTTTTCCTCAATCTTCCCCCTCACCCTTCTTCCCCCCTTTATTTCCCCACCTTGTGTTTATCAGCGTGATAATATAAAATTTTTTAGTAAACTTTTTTTTTATTTTTTTGAGATTTGTTTTTATATATTTATATTTATACTTTCAAACCTTTTTTGGTTTTTTTTATATTCATCATTATCAGTAGAAAAAAAAGGTTTTAAAAAAGGATTCGATGAAATTAAAATTCAAAATTTTATTATTAAACTAATGTTAAGTTAAAAAGATTTAAAAACTTTTAAAAATTTGAATCCTTTTATAATTTTTCCACCTAATTAAAAACTCGGAGTAGAAAATTTTTACTTTTTATTTTTTTTTCGAATTCGTTTATTTCGCTTTTTTTAATTTTTTTCTCTCTCTTTCTTTTCCTATCTTTATCATTCTCATCTTCCTCTCTCTCTTTTTCTTTGCCTTCATCATTTGCATCTCTGCCTCTCTTTCTCTCTGTCTGTCTTTCCTTTCAACATCACAATTCGCACCTTCCTTTCTCTTTTTCTCTCTCCACCATCACCATTCGTACCTCTATCTCTTTTTCTCTCCTCACTATTACCATTTACACCTCTTCCTTGCTCTTTCTTCTCACCATTATTACTCGCATATTCCTTCCTTTCTCTTCCTTCTCACCAATTTGCATCTCTGTTTCTTTTTCTCTCCTTCCACTATCCATATTTCTCTATTTTTTTCTCCTCCCACTATCCACATTTCTCTCTTTTTCTCTCTTTCTTTCTTTCTTCTCCATCACCATCTATCTTTCTTTTTCTCTCTCATCGCAAATTCCCCGATTCAAATTCTCATCTTTCTCTAACCGTTTTTTTTTTTTTTTTTTTTATTAACATTAAAAAAAAAGTTAGAAAAAAAATTATTATTATTTTTATCATCATCATCATCATCCTCATCATCATTATCATCATTTTTTTTACCGTCTCGAAATGTCTACTAATTATTTTAGCACGTGAAAAAAATTTAAAAAAAAAAAAAAAAGAGAGAGAGAGATGTAAGATTCAATTTAAAATTAAACTAAGGATGATGTTATCATGGACTCTCTCATTTTTTATAATCTCACGAGAGACGATTGCCAATAGTGTGAAATCTCATCTCAAAGGAGTTGTAAAAATTTAAAAAAAAACGCGTTTTTTATCTCTCTTCATCTATCTTTCTCTCCCCCATCTCTCTCTCTCTCTTTCCTATCATCTCCTTCTCGCTTTCTCTCTTTTTTTCGTTCCTATTTTATTCTTTTTTACTTTTGTGTGAGAAAAAAATTTTTCTTTTTTTTCCGTTTTAAAAATTACCGTTTTTAGAAAAAAAAGAGATGATGAAAGAAGGAGAGAAAGAGAGAAAGAGAGAGAGAGAGAGAGAGAAAAGTAAGTAAGAAAAAAAATTTTCAGGTGAATGTTCTTTTAAATAAAAAAAAAAAATACATAATTCAAAAAAAAAAAGAAAAAAAAGAAATTTGGCTAAGAGATGTTTTATTTAATGTTTTATAACACGATATGTAAATTTCTAGAATAAATTTAAACCGATAATAATAATAATAATAATAATAATAATAATAATAATAATAATAATAATTGTTTAAAAACGACTGGAATTTTTTTTTAAATGTTACGAAAGGAAAGTAAATAAATTAACAACAAATAATCACGTGTGTGTGTTTGTTTCGATGTGGAAAAAAATTTTTTTTATCGTGTAAGCAGAATGTTAAAAAATTTTTTTTTTTTTTTTTTTTGATTAATTTGATTAAAATGGCTGCTGACAAGTTTAAGTTTAGAAAAAATTTTTATGCCTTAGAATGAATGAATGAATAAAAAAAAAAATGAAAAAAATGAAATTCAATGTTCTGGAAAAGGGTTTTCGGAAAAGAGGATATTAAAATCACTCGTGTGACTTTATATCAAAAAAATTCCCTCTCCCCCCAAAAAAAATGAAAAAAAATCCCCCCCCCCAAAAAAATGAAATAGGTTTTTAAATCAATTTTGTAAAAAAAAAAAAAAAAGAAGAAAGAGAATATTCCAGAAAGAAGAAAAAAAATATAAATTTCGGTTGGTAAAAAATTAACGCGCGAATTTTTTAAAAATATTTACAGTAGTAGTCACGTGTTATGACGTCAGAAAATTATAAAAATGGCGGACCGATACGTACATACGCGTTTGTGAAATTCGTTTATTTTATTTTAAATTAAATTATTTAGGTAATTAAAAATTTTTTAAATTTATCGCTGCGTTTTTTTTGTTTGTTGTTATCATTAAACGCCGCGTATCGTTAAAAAAAAAACCGTTAAAATTTTCCGGAAAAAAAAAAAAATTTTCTTCGCACTTTCCTTCTGAGTTTTTTAAACAACAACAATTTCAATAAAATTAAATTACCTATCCTTCTTTTTTCCTAAAAAAAAAAAAAAAAAAAGTCTTTTCAATAAAATTTGCACCTGAGGTTTGAGTAAAAAATTTATTATAACCCGGAAGGGTTTTCCTGTTAGAATTTTTCAGCAAAAGTTTGACGACCGCAAAAGCTTCACGTCCGGACCCCCAACGGTTGTTTCTGTTTTTTTTTTTAATATTAACTTATCGTATATTATTAAATATTTTCATAAAAACTTGATTCGATAAAATGAAAGAATTTAATTTTTTCTTTCTTATTCCACGTTTAATTTAATTTAATATATTGACAACGTGACCCGATAACGGATAAAATAAACAAACGAACAAACACATCATCGGGTAATTTCGGTTTTTTTATATTCGTCATCCGATAATTTATTTTTTAAAATAAATTTGTCTGTTTGTTTTTCCAGTTGATGTTTATAACGGTAACGCTTTACATTTTTGGAGAGTCGAAAGAAGACAAATGGGAGCTTATTTATGTATCGCATCCAATGATGTTCCTCCAGCTGTGAGCAAAAGAGTCATTTTCAACGTTAACTGTAAGTATTTCTCCCCTGCCCCTCCCCTCGTTGTTTGTTACCAACAAACAAACCCGAAGATTCTTAAAAAAAATAATTTTTTTTTATTAAATTTATACGTGAGGGAATTTAATACAAATTTTTTTTAAAATAAATAATTAATCGACTGACCCCCTCCCCCTCCCCCTCCCTATTTTTTTGCGCCGTTCACCTCCCCATATGACCCCCTTACCTCAAAAAAAAAACATTTTGAATGGGTTGATAACCTCATAATAAATTTTTTAAAGTTAAAAATATTACACCGAACTGAATGACCACTCCCCCCCCCGCCTCCATTTCAGTTCAGAATTTTTTTTGCGTCTGGACATCCTTATCAGTTATCATTTTAAAACTACGTAGAACAATTTAGGGGATGACGGGGTAAAAAAAAAATAAATAAATAAATTAAACAAATCGGTTTAATTAATTTATAGTTTAAAAACATATTTAATTTTCCGACCCCTGTAATTTAGGGTTGTTTTAGTGTTTTTTATTATGAAATACTATCATCAAAAGTAGAGAGAGCAAAAGGTTAAAGGGAAATTTTACAGACGTAGACACACACACACACACACATACACAGAGAGAGAGGAAACCGTTGAGATTTGTAACAGCTGATAAAGGAAAGCTTTTACTTTAAAAAAGTGAGAGAAAGAGCGAGAACATTAAATAAAATGGTAGGAGACAAACAGAAAGAGAGAGAAAGAAAGAAAGCGGGGGAGAATGGGGGTAAGGGGAGGAGGGGGTATGAAAATAATTTCAAATAATTTTATGGTTCTTTTAAAGAGGAAACCGGTCTCGGTATTAACCTTTTTAAAGTTTTAAAAGGTTTTAACATTTTACACTTACGTAGAAAATTTTTAAACAAATTTCCAAGAGAATTTATTTTTTTTTTTTTCGAAAAAAATTTAATTATAAATCAAAGACTATAATAAATTATTTTAAATTTAAACAAAAAAATAATAATAATAATAATTATAATATAATAATAATGATGATAATGACGATGAAAACCTTTTACCTTTTTTTGGATTTATTTTTTAATAAAGCTTTATTTATACCCTCCCCCCCAAAAAAAAAAATTTTCATTTATAAAGTTTTTTAAATTATAATATAAAACTATCGAAAAATCGAAAAATAATCGATTTATCGATTTTTTTTTCGAGAAGTAACGAAAGATTTTTTTTTTAATGTTTCGAAATCGAAAAAAACGCGGAAACGTGTATTATAAAAAAAAATTAAATTTTTTTATCGTCGCATCCTTTACTATTATCATCATCATCATTATTATTATTATCATTATCATCATCATCATTTTGTTTTTCCAGCTCGATAATTGGACCCACATTTTATTTTATTTTTTTTTGTTATCCAGGTACCCACGTTGTCGTATGAAAATGTTTATATATATAAATATCAAAAGAATTAAAAAACGAACAAAAAAAAAAAAAAAATTTTTTTTTTTTTTGTTTACACTCCGCCGATCCGCCGTACCGCCTTTTTTCTCCTGGAAAAAATTAATCGCCATTATTAATTTTATTTGCATTCTTTTTTTTTTTTTTAAACTGGGTATTTATATGATGTTTTAACCTTTTTACTAAATCAGAAACGGAGACAGGTAAATAAAGAAAATACACCGCCTTCTCTCATTCCCCGACGCTCCTCCCCCTTTCTTACTCCCTCCTCCTCCTCCTACTCCTCCTTGGAAATCATTTTCCTTGGAAATTTGCAACATGAACAGGAGCACGTTTCCAAAAAAAAATTAATTTATTTTAATTTTTTTTTTTTTTGTTTTTTTAATTACCTTTTTTTTTTTTAATCGATATCGTCTGCATTTATTCTCGTGCCACGACATGCAAACAATGTCTTTTTCATTATTATTATTATTTTTTTTATTTTAAAAATCGATTTTTCTCTCTCTCTCTCTCTCTCTTTCTAAAAAAAAATTTATTACATGTATATATATTTATTTAAACATAATTCCGGAGTCGATTTTGGAACTTAACTGGATTATTTGCAATTTCATTAATTGTTTTTTTTTCCTGATATTTAAACATTTTAAATAAGTTTTTTAACCCCCTCCCCCTTTGCCCCCCGCCTCCCTTCATCTCCCTCATCCAACTTCTTTCCAGTTTATTTCGATTACCTTTTTTTTTTTTTTTTTTTTTTTTTTAAATTAACACCTTTTTATTTTTTCAAGATTTTTATTATTTTATTTTATTTTTTTTTTAAAGTTCGATTTTAAATTTATTCTTAATTAACAAGAAAACAAAGAAAAAGATAAAGAAAATGAAAAAAGGAACTAATGATAATTAAAAATTCATTAATAAGAGAATGAGAGAGTGAAAGAAAGAGAGAAAGAGAGAGAAGTGAAATTTTCAAAAAAAAAAAAAAGTTAAAATCAATATATATTTTCTATAAAGTTTTTTCAGTTTTTTTCAATTTTTTTTTTTTTTTTGGAAATTTTTATTATTATTATTATTATTATTATTATTATTATTATTATTATTATTATTATTATTATTATTATTATTATTATTATTATTATTATTATTATTATTATTATTATTATTATTATTATTATTATTATTATTATTATTATTATTATTATTATTATTATTATTATTATTATTATTATTATTATTATTATTATTATTATTATTATTATTATTATTATTATTATTATTATTATTATTATTATTATTATTATTATTATTATTATTATTATTATTATTATTATTATTATTATTATTATTATTATTATTATTATTATTATTATTATTATTATTATTATTATTATTATTATTATTATTATTATTATTATTATTATTATTATTATTATTATTATTATTATTATTATTATTATTATTATTATTATTATTATTATTATTATTATTATTATTATTATTATTATTATTATTATTATTATTATTATTACTGGAATTGTTAAAAAAAATTATCGTGGAATTTTCTTTTTTTTTTTTTTTATTTCACCGAAGTTAAGTTTAAGAAAGAATATCATCAATTTTTTATTTTACAGTTGAATAACAAAATCAAAAACTAATCGAGCCTTTTTTTTCGTGTCTTTCCCCCCTCCCTCCGCCCCATTGTATCCCATCATTCGAACGGGAACAAAAAAGAAAAAAAAATTTTTTTTTTTCTTCCCGTTTTTTTTTTTTTGCTTTCGCGACAGATTTTGGAGAAATCCAAATAATAATAAAGTAAAAGTGCGTGAAAATAAAATAATTTTTTACGCGGAGTGACGTCATAATCAAAATGGCGGCGTCGACGACAACGATAGCGACGACGACGAAAAAAAAAAAATTTTTTGTTTTTAAATTTTTCGTAATTTCAAAATTTTTAATGAAAAAAACCCGTTTCGTTATTACAAACATACGTACGGGTATATTTTTCTTACGTTAAAAAAAACCCGTTTCGTTATTATAAACATACGTATTGGTATATTTTTCTTACGTTAAAAAAACCCGTTTCGTTATTATAAACATACGTACGGGTATATTTTTCTTACGTTAAAAAAAACCCGTTTCGTTATTATAAACATACGTATTGGTGTATTTTTCTTACGTTAAAAAAACCCGTTTCGTTATTATAAACATACGTACGGGTATATTTTTCTTAAGTTAAAAAAAACTCGTAAAAATTGTTTGGAAATGTCACATTTGAAAATATTTTTCAACTTTAACCTTTTTAATTGGCCATTTAACTATTAGGAAAAAAAAAAAATTTTTCATTCTGCTTTTCTTTTGACGATTTCGTTTTAAATTTAACGCAACAGCAGAAAAAAAAAGACGGTGATACGCCCTCCCCCGCCCAAAAAATCGGAGTTAAATATGAACTAAAAACGGATTTTTTTTTGCAAAAAAACGTTTATTTATTTATTTATTTTTTCACATAAATTTTTATTATTTTATTACTATTATTATTATTACTACTATTTTTACAACAAAACCTAAAAATTCATTAAAAAAAAAAAAGCAATAAAAATTTTCTTTAGGTGGCAAATAAAAAAAAAATTTTTTTTTTTTAACTGACTTTTTTATGTGAAACCATTTTTTTTTTAATAAACTATAAAAAGTAAAAAAAAAAAAAAAATTCAATGGGTTCCCTGGAGGAAAAAAAAAAAACAAAAATATCCAAAAGGCCGCTGGAAAAAAACGCGCGTAAAACGTGAAAAATTTAAACGTTTTAATTTTTCCACTTTTCCGTCCTTCCCATTTTTTACCTTTGATAAAAAAAAAAGTAGGTCCCCCCTTCCAAAAAAAAAAAAAATTAAAATTAACGTAAGGCCGTAATAATTAATTCATCATTTTACAACCGTCAAATTCCGCGTAATTTTATTTAATAATAATAATCTATTAAGGAAAAACGCGCGTTTCAATTATTTATCAATTACGTTTTAATTGTTCTTTTTTCTTTTCTTTTTTTCTTTTCCTTTTTTTTTTTTAATATTTAAATATTAGTAAGTTTCGAGTAATGGAAAATGAATAATTTAATGTAATACAAAAAAAAAGAAATGTAAAATCGTGTCATTAGATTATTTAAACTCGAAAATGATAATAATAATAATAAAATAAATTCACGTGAAATTAATAATTAAAACCGTAAACGAAAAAAAAAAAAAATTTTTTTTATTAATATTTTTATTATTATTATTATTTAAATAAATTTATTATTTATTAATAAACAAAAGAGAAAAAGGGCAATTCGGGTTAAGCCCTCTCGTCATATTTTCCCTCTCTCTCTCTCTCTCTCTGGCTTTATTTTATATATAACGATGTCTTTCTCTTTTTTCTCAAATCTCTTTTCGTCTTTTTATTAATATTTCTCTTTCTCTCTCTCTCTTTTACCTACCCCCCCCTCTTTCCGTCTGCTCTCAGTTATTACCAACCAAATTTAACCTATTTTCTACGTATGCATAATACAAAATTTTAATTTTTTAGCCCCCTCCCTCAATCCCCCAAATGTAACCCGTAATAATAATATAATTAATAATTTTCCGTCGCCATTGTATTTTCATTTCCAAAAAAAAAAAAAAAAATTAATATCATATTATTATAGTACATAGGAATTAAATTAAAAATGATTGGTAGGGGTAAAAAATGGGAGAAGCTAATGAGAGTGGGAGACAAATAAGAAAAGAATGCGTAAGAGTGGGAGAAAGAAAAAAATAAAAAGAAACCAATAAGGAGTGGGGCGGAAAAAAAGAAGCGTATTAAATTGGAGGGGAGAAAAAGGGGCGGAGCAAATATAAGTAGCGTAGGGGAAATGGTAAAATTAGGAGATTGAAACGAAATTGCGAGTGTATTATTAATAATTTTTTTATTCATTTATTAAATATGAAAAAATTTAAATTAATGATAATAATAATTATAATAATGGTTTTACATTTAACGATGTATTTAAAATTTCCGCCATGTTTTCAATTTCATTTTTGTTAAATAATTATATATTATATACGGTGACGGTTTTGAATCTTTAAGCCAAAAAAAGACTCTCACGAAATACCCGACCGGTAATTTATGAGAATTTATTAAAAAGCACGAGGGAGTAGTAAGTGTAAAACGCATTTTATTACTTAAGCTTACTTTGTTTATAGGAGTGACTTTTTTTTTTTTTTCTAGAAGAAAAAAGATTTTCTTTTCTTGTTACTCTCGCGGATGTTTTTTTTTTTAAAAAAAAATAAAAAAATTTTTTTTTTTTTATATTTTCAAATCACTCTTGTTTTTCCTTTGTAAGATTAAATGATATAAAAGGAGTGTTTTTTCAAAGGAAACACACAAACGGAATATAAAAACGAAAGGAAAATTTTTTTTTTTTTTTAATTCTTTTAACAGAAAAATTTATCGCTAAACTTTTTTTTTTTTTTTTTTTTAACAAACATCTTTTTTTTTCTTTTATGATAAATGGCAAAAACATTTTGAAAAAAAGGAAAAAAGGAAAAAAAAAAAAGAAAAAAAAAAATTTTTCTTCTTTGGTTTTTGTTCATAACCAGACGGTTATAGTAATAATTAAAACGAATTTTAATTTATTATTATTATTATTTTATAACTATTGTAATAATTAATGAATCTCTCATGTGAATTAAATTCAAAAATGTTATGAAAGTAAAAAAAAGAAAAAAAACATTTTGCGGTTTTGATAAATTGAAAGCGGTGACTATTTCCGGTTTTTTAAGTGAATGTATTTACAATTCGTTAAAAAAAATATGTGGAAAAAAATATTTTTTTCACACTTCCGCACTAATAATAATAATAATAATAATTTCCGAGAGTGAAAAACCGATTCACGGAGTTTTCACATCGAAACATATACTATGTCATCCTTTTCGAAATATTTACACTTTCTTTCTACGTTTCCGAAAAAAGGTTACGTAACCTTTTGCACCTTTTCGTGATTTTTTCGTTTTTTTTACTTATATCGTGATTTATTATCATCATTCTTTTCTTTTTTTTGTGTATGTTCCTTTCACGGTAAAATATATTTAAGATCGACTTTTGACGGTTACATCCTTAAACTTTTTACATTCACGTAAAAAAAAAAATTTTTTTTTTTTTTCATTAAAAAAAAAATAAAAAAAAACTTTTTTAATTGCGTGTCGGTTCAATTATAAAAAAAAAAAAAAATTCATTTCTCAACCTCCTACTTCTCGCTCCTCCTCCTTTTGTCCTCCTACTTTTGCTCCTCCCACCCCCCTCCAAAAAAAAAAAATTTTTTTATCCGAAAAAATTTTTTTAAAAATCCGAAATAAAAAAAAAAATTTTTTTTAAAGAATCAAATAATTAGTACTTCAATAAAACCAAGCCAACTTTTTTTTTTGGGGGAGGGCAGGAAGGAAAGGGAGAAAGTGGGGGAAAGAAGGGGAGGGGAAAGAGAAATGAAAAACGTGCGTAAATTTTTTTTTTTTTCCTTTTCATATTTTCAGTCGATTTCGAAAGAAATTTTTTTTCTTTCTTCTCATCTCTCCCTCCCTTCCTCCACGTTTTCTTTTTTTTAAAAACGTGTAATTAACGTTTATGAAAGGCGGTGGGAGGTCGTAAGTTGTGGTGATGGCGGCGGTGAGGTGAAAGGTCACGAAATAAATAAATAAAACGAGGAAAATTTTTTTTTTTTTTTTAAACCGGGATTATTTAATAATAAATTAATTAAATTAAATTTTTTTTTCTCTCTTCCCCCCCCACCCCGTTTTCGAATTTTAATTTAATTTTAATTTAATTTTTTTTTGTTACAGTTGCTCCCGTTATTAAAGTACCCAATCAATTATTGGGTGCTCCATTGGGTACAAACGTACAATTGGAATGTTACGTCGAAGCTTTTCCAAACACAATCAATTACTGGTTAAAAAATCAAGGAGAAATGCTTTTAGACGGGTAAGTTAAACATGATAAATATTAATGGCGGTCTTACCTACTACCTTTTTGATTATTTTCACAAATGGAGACGGTAGAGAGAGAGGGGGCGGGGGGCGGAGGGAAACAAAAACTACCCCCTTTAAATTTTTTTTTTTTGGTATATATATATATATATATATATTTTATTTTTTTTCCTTGAAAAGAATTTAATAGAAGAAAAAAAAAGTAAGAAAGAAAAAGTTTTTTTTTTGTTTTCTTAAGCCAAAACACAGAAAGCTCGAATTTTCTTTTTTTTTTTTACTTTTTCTTTCTTTTTTTTCTTTTTTTTTCTTAAGTGAAAATACGACTTGCTGTTATTAAAAAAATTAGAGTAAAAAACTTTTTCGGTCCCATTTATCAACCTGAAGCTTATCCAAATAAAAAAAAAAAAAGGAAAAAAGAAAAAAAGAAAAAGAAAAGTTGAGAGTAAACTTTTTATTTTACTTTTTTTTTTACTTTTTTTTTTTTGTTTGTGGAAAATTAGCAGAACCACAATTTAAAGTTTTTCTTTTTTTTTTAAAAACAATGTCTTAATTTTTATTTGGTTTTATTGAACGTCGGATTACATATAATAATAATAATAAATTTTTATTGTCACTTGTCTGATAATAACAATTCACGATTAAAAAAAAAAAAACTTTTAAAATGACGTCACATAAATAGAAAATTTTTTAAAAATTCGGGAAAGATCTGCAATATTTTTTATAAAACGAGAACGAGTTACGATTTTCTTTTTAAAAACAAAACTAAAACGACGACGACGATTACAACACCAGCAGCAAAAGAAAAAAAATCGCGTGTTTAAATAATATATATATATTTTTTTCAAATCGTGTAAACAATTTAAAACCGGGTTCCTTATTTATTTATTACTTTTTTTTCACGTTGCGAACCTTTTTTTTTCAAAAAAACAAAAAGGTCACCCCTGGCTTTTCTTGTATTTTCCCATCCCCCGCCTTTAACCCCGAATTAAAATAAAATAAAAATAATTTTAATAATAATAATAATAATAATAGTGTAGTAAATTAAACAATCAGATTATTTATTAAAACTAAACAACAAAAACAAAATGGCCGATAATTAAAATAATCGCGCGTTTATTTCCAAAAAAAAAATTACAAATGGATTTTTGAATTTCCACCATTTTCTCCAAAGTTGATTTTTTTTTTAATTATTAAATTAGTAAAATTTAACGGTTTTTTTTTCAAAAGAAAATTTAGAGGGTCCTTAAATTTTTATTTATTTATAATAAACAAATAATTTTTTTTTTGCAATAAGTTTTCGTTAAACAAATATAAAATGAAACCCAAGATTCAAGTTTGAATAATAATAAATAGTTGTATGGAATGTTCACGTGTGACGTCACAACGGATATCGCGATTTTTGTGACGTTCGAAGGCGTTTTATAGCGGAATTTTTCGATTGTGAAAAACGCGAAAAAACGTTTCGAAACGATTTAATTATGTTTTCACGTACGTCGTTAAGGATGAGGAAAATGAGGTGTTGGGTTGATATCGAAATGGAAGGAGAAAAAGGGGAGAAGTTTATGTCGTGATGATGGGTGGGGATAAAGAGGGAAAGAGAGAGAGAGCGAGGAGGGGAAACAAATAGAAAATTTGTAAGAAATTAATCAATCCATCCATCGTGTTATACACACACATTTTTTAAAGTGTATCAATAATAAGAAGTTCCCCCCCCCCGTTTTTCCGTTTTCCGTTTTTTTTTTTTTTTGTAAATTTAATTTCAACAGAATGAAAAATTGATTTTTATTTTATTTTTTTTTTAATGAAAAGAGAAGAAGAGAAGAAAGAAAGAAAGGAAAAAAAACGAGAATGAAATTCCGTACAAAGTGATTTAAAACTTTTTTTTTTTTCGAAAGATTTTCTTTTTTTTTTTTGCTTCTTTTTTCTATTTCCGTTTCTTTTTTGTCCTCATTTAAGTCAAATGAATTTTTTTTTTTTTTTTTTTATTTCGATGAAATAAAATGCAAAAGTTTCGTTTTTTTTTTTTTTGTTTAAATAAAAAGTTGTAGGAATTCTTTTTTTTTATAAAAAAAAAAAAATTTATTATTTAATTCATTCGTTTTTTTATTTGTTTGTTTGTTTGTTTTTTAATAAGTAAAAAGGAATGAAGAAACTATTATAATAAATAAATTTAAACAACATTTGTATTCTATTATTATTATTATTATTATTATTATTATTAAATTTTATTTATTTATTTTTTTGAATCGCGACAAATTTTTTTTTTTTTTTCGAACTTTTGGCGGTTTTTTTTTTTGTTAGTAATTTAAAATTTCGTTTGTTTCCTCTATGTTGATAATTTGTAATTATCTTTTTGTTTTGTGTTTGTCTTTTCCTTTTCATATGTTAAACAAACACATTATGTTTGTTCATTCGTGTAACCTTTATCGAACTGTCACCTTTCTTAGCAGCCTAGCAGGCCTAAACTCTTCTACCACGTCAAAATTCACGTGAGATGAAGAAATCGAATGGAAAAACTATTAACCGACGATTGCGTTTGTTTTTCCTTTTTTATTCGAATGTGTTTAACGTTCCTTATACGCATTATCATTATTATTATTATTATTACTACATAACACTCTGAACAAAATTTCATCATCGTAAAACAAGTTAGATGGTGATAATATAAAAAGTTTTGAGAAAATGTTTAAGGTTGTTGTCTTATTAAGGAAAAACACACACACACTGTATAGGTTAAAATAACTACCGGAAATGAATGTTTTTATATTTATATTTTCATAACAAAGGAAACTAATAATAATGATAATAATAAATGGAGGGTTATTTTCATTAACAGGTACGACACAAAGGACAAAAAGGAAAGAACTTTTCTTATATTTATTAAAAAAATACGTTTAAGTTAATAAATAGTTTAAAAGGGTAACAACATTTATAAATAAATTGTTTTAAATTCGAAAAACGGTTTTAATTGAAACACCCGGACTTCCGGTTTTTCGCTTGTTTTAAAGTATTCGAGTATTTTAAAAGTTACACACCAAAGGGTTATTATTAAAATTTTCAAGGGATGAAAAACTTTTTTTAGAAAAAAAAAAAAAAAGGGTTTGCTGAATTTAATGTACCGTTTGTGTTTGGGTTTGTTTTCCTTTTGTTGTGATTTTATTTCTTATTATTTAACACTTGTGATGGATTCTTCTTTCACGTCTCCCTTCCCCTCCCTCCCCCCGTTGTACTGATAATGACACGTTATATATCACACACACACACACACGCACACGCACACGCCAAAAACGCGAGAGAATTTTTAAAAAAAAATTTATTTCCTACGCGTTTGTTTAATTATTAACAAACTTTTAGAAAAAATTTGTTTGTTGAATGACGTCACAAATCAACCCCTGATAACGAATAAGAATTGATAAAAAATCAAAACATGTCTACCATTTTTGTATTAATTAATAAACATTCGAAAATCCGACCTTAAACCAAGCGAACCCGAATCATCTTCGACACATTTATTATTATTATTATTATTATTACTATTAATATTATTTGATTTTTATCAATTTTACGTGTGACTGATAACAATGTCGAACGTTCAATTTATAAAAAAATCAATAAATAAATTAACCGTTTGTCTTTAATTTTTTTTTTTTTTTAAATAAATCCAAATATTTTAAAAAAATTATTAATAAAAACAGAAAATTAATATTATTATTATTATTATTATTACTAAGGTTTATAATTTAAAATTATTACGCGGCGTAAAAAAAAAAAAGTTTTCGCATTAACTCGTATCATTTTTTTTTTAAATAAAATTTATTATATTGTTTTCGCGGCGATGACACACAAAACCAAAAACAACAAAAAAAAAATAATAATTTCGCTGGAGTCTCATCTATCATTTTATTATTATTATTATTATTATTATTATTATTATTATTATTATTATTATTATTATTATTATTATCATCATCTCCTTTTTTATTATCTTATCCAGGTGTGATATAATAATAATAATTTATCTCTTTTTATTTTATATTTATATTAATTAAAATTAATTTTCTTTTCTTTTCTTTTTTCGCTTTTTCGATTCAGTTTATTTCACGCCGTTTAAAAAAATTATCATTATTATTATTATTATTATTATTTTATTATTTTAAAACTCGAACGGATTCGATACGTTAATAATACATAAAAAAAAGACTTTTTTTTTTTTTAAATATATTTTCTTGTATTTACTACAAAATAAAAATACAACCCTTCAATTTTCTCTCTCTCTCGCGTTCACCCACGCACGCATAAACGCACACACGCACGCACAACAACAACAACAACAACAATCTCTTTCATTATTTTTATTTTGAAATGGAAAAAAGTCATCACATTAAACGAAAATAAAATTTACACTTTTCGTGTTTAATTACGTGTTTTATCTTGTTTCCACCGAGTTGAAAAACAGAAATTTAAATAAAGTCGGACACATAAATTTAAAACAAAGTCATTTCTGATGAATTCACAAAAAAGTAATAAAAAAAAAAAAAAAACTTTTTAGGTTTTTCCAAGACAACCAAGACGAGAAAAAACTTTTTTTTATTTCCTCTCGACATACAACAAACACACAAACAAACAAACAAACAACATATATAGAATGAATGAAGGAAGGATTTGTTTACCACGTTAATTTTTTCTGTTGTTGTTGGTAGTATTGGTGTGTGTGTTGGTGTCATCAATACATGTTTTTAAATAATGTTTACAAAACAAACAAACAATGTTTTGTTTGTTTTTAAACAATAAACAAATCGAAATTTTCTTATTCGTAATTGCCATGGAATCCGCAATTTGAAAAAAAAAAAAAAAAAAACTTAATAAAAAATTAAATTTTTTTTTTATACAACAAAGACCGCGCTGCCACGCCTGCCAACGTAAAGAAAAAAAAAGCAATAAAAATAATTTTCCCTCGAAAGGAAATTTTCTTTTGAAAAATTTCACACACTAAAAAAGAGTTTTCTTTTTTTTTTATAAAAATATTTTCACGAAGGATGAAATGATTTCACGCTTGCGATGATTAAAAAAAAATTTCCGCGCGCTTTTTATTATTATTATTAACGTCTATTCGTTATTATTATTATTATTAAATAAAAAAAAATTTCAACGACGCCATGTTTCTTTTTCTTTTTCGTGATAATGATATAAAGAAAAATCAGTTGTAAGTAAAAAAAAAAAAAAAAAAGATACATAAAATAATCATGGCGGCGGGAGGAATAGGGAAACGGAAGTAAGAAAATCTAACTTACGGTCACGAGGTCATTTCATATTAACGGTTGAAAAATTTTTCCCCTAACGTGCGCAGGTTTAATAATCCTTTTTTTTATTTCCTTCCTCTCTTCTGTTTATTTATTCTATTTCATAGAGTAATAACAGAAGAAAAAAAATTTTTTTTTTTTGTAAATTTAATAAAAATCAGGAGTGACACTCTTGGAAAAAAAAAAAGTTATAAGTTTTCGATAAAATCGAGAAATTCAGTCGAAAACCAAAACAAACATGTTTCAAACATGTTTTTATTTTTTTAAATAAAAGAAAAATTCATTTTGAAAAAAACGACAAACAGAAAAATTTTCGCTTTTCAAATATTACTTTATACACGAAAATAAAAAAATGTTTTCCGCTTATTCTTCTTCTTCCCCTTCTTCTCATCCTTCTTCCATTTCCCCCTTTTTTTTTAACTCTTTCCTTCCTTCCCCTTCCTTCCCCCCAAAGTATCTAAAAAACATTCTTTCCCCGTTTAAAAAGGAGTAAACAAAAAAAACGATGATTGTGACGACACAGACAGAAATTCTGATGACGATGATGACGTGTACACGTACTACGTTGATGAAAAAAAAAACTTTAAAAAAAATATTTTTCGCGCTCAATTTTTTTTTTTTTAAATTCGTAAAAAAAAAAAATGGCGGAAACGTTTTGCAAAAAAACAATTTTTTGTTCGTACGCCCGAATTCGTTTAACGGTTTTTTTTTTAAATTTACGTTCCGGAATATTTTTTTTTTCCGAAATATAAAAAACTTAATCGATTTTTTTTTTTTGGTAAGTTCGACTACGTAAATCGTTTGAGTGTTTTTTTAGGTAAAATTTTTAATCGATATTAAAGCGGTCACGTGGAATTCATTTAATCAACGTAAACAATTTTTCCAGCACGCATAACCCGAATAAACGGTCACGTTTTTATTTTGTTTTCTGGATTTTTTTTTTTTTTACTGCTCCAGGATGATTGTTTAGGTCAGTTATTTTATTATCTTCACCCCATTTTGTTATCGTCGAATTTTATTATTATTATTATTTCATTTTTAAAATACAATTCAACGATAATTTTTTGACGTGATCTTCATTACCCTTCGATGAGGAAAAAAAAAATTTTTTTTACCTCCTTTTATTTTCTATCCCATTTTTTCCGGTTTATTTTTCTTCCCTTTTTCTCCCTCCCTCCCCCGATTTTTTTTTTGTAAAATTTCTTTTAATTATAACGAATCGTGTGATTATACACAAAACATGCGATCCCTAACCGGATGATACGCCATTTAATTTTTTTAAGTTGGCAATCGTTAAAAAAAAGAAAAGAATTTATTTATTTTTTACCCTTGAACCAACAAATCTACCCTTAAATATTATTAATTACTTCCTAAATAAATAAATAATTTTTTTTTTCTTTTTTTTTTATAATTGTTCAATTTCAAGACAGGGGTTGAAAAAAAAGCTACAACAACAACAGCAAAAACTATGATAATAATAATAATAATAATAATTTTATTTGAGTTTACATCCCATTGTTTAAATGCAAACATTATTTATAATGGTTGTATTTATTTGTTTGTTTATATAATTCAATTACGGGGTTTTGTTATTATTATTATTATTATTATTATTTTGAAAAACAACAGGGAAAAAAAATTTACAATTATCATCATTATCATTATTTAAATGGGATTTTAAATATCCCCGTGAAAAAAAAAAAAAAATTAATAAGAATTCGAATTTTTTTTTTCGACGGAGAATAAAGTGGGGGGCGGAAGCGTTGTAATACAAACGAGAAATTTTAAATTTCCGGAAACGAACGAACGGACGAATACGCAAAAAAAAAAGAATTTCAAAATGAAAATTAGGAGGGGGGAGAGAAAAGGAAAAAAAAAGAAAGAAAGAAAGTTAATTAAAACCAGAGTCTAAATTAGAATCTTTTGAGAAGACATGAAAATAATAATTATTTTTTGGAGAAAACTTTTTTTTTATTCTCCCCCTACCACCACCACCACCAACTCCCCCCCGCAAAAGGTTTTTCTAAAAAAAAAAAAAATCAAATGAAAAGAACTTGGGAAGAAATGAAAAAAAAAATTTAAATTTCGTGGAGAAAAATTTATTTAACCGGATTTCATTTTTTCATTTATACTTTTTTCTCAACCGTGTTGTCCGCCATTTTGATGATGATGATGATGATGACAGAAAAACGAGATTTTTTTTTAGACTAAACGTTACATTTAAATAGGTAAATAACTTTTCTTTTTTTTTGTTTGTTTAAATTCTCGGCTCCAGCGCTAAAGTTCCAGAGAGGAGGGTCATTCCAGAAAGGAGAGAAATAAAAAAAGTAAAATTAAAAATGGTTAATGGGAAAAAAAGGTTTTTTTAGATTTTCTTATACGGTTTTCCGACAGGGGAGAGAGAGAGAGAGAGAGACAAAACTAGGAGGGGCAAAAAAAAGTAAAAAAGCGAAAGCGAAAAAGAAAAAAAAATTTTCGTATTAAATGTTCATTAAAGAGAAGAAATTCAACTCGGATTCCCTCAGGTCAAAGGTTAATTAGCATAACTCGGTAACAAATTCTTTTTTACCTCTCCCTCCTCCTTCTCCTTCTCCTTATTCTTCTTATTCTTCTTCTCTTTTTATTTGTTAAGATTAATTGTTGCCGAAAGTTATTTTATACCGGTATAAAATAAGTGAGTTGTCGTGCCTAATTATCCGTAGAAAACTTCATACCGACAGCATTCAAAAAAATTTTAAATTTTCTTTCCGGAATGGGGGGGTGGCGGAAATAGGGAGGAAGTGGGAGAGGGAAGGAAAAGAAGTTTAAAAATTTTACTAATAAATTAATATATATGTATATATATTACTAATAAATTTTTTATTAAATCAAATTTTTTTATCCTTATCACTTTACCATTATTATTATTATTATCACGGAAAAAAAAACATATAAATTCGATAAGTTAAACATAAAAGACTTTCAGTTAATAAATGGATATAATTATTATTATTATTATTATTATTATCATGACGTATGCGGGAAAATATACGTCATGAAGTGAAATTTAAATTTCTTGAGCTGGAATTACACTCTACGCAAAAAAAAAAAAAAGAAGAAAGAAAAATAATAATAATTTTTTTTAACGCGACGGTAATAGTTTTCGTGTTGTCGCGTTTAATAATAATAATAATAATAATAATAATAATAATAAATTTCGTTTTAGGCAAATAATGATAATGATAATAATGATATCAAAAGTTTATAAAGTTTAAATTATGATTTAGTTGCCTTAAAAAAATAAAAAAAAAATTATTTTCATTGATTAAATTAAAATTATTATCATTATCATTATTATCATTATTATTATTATTATTACTATTATTATTTTTTTTTTTTTTAAAAAAGTTTCGGCATTAAAAAAAAAATTTCTCGGAGCGTTTTGTCATTTTTTTTTTTTGGAAAATTTAAAAACTTTTACTTTTTACTTTCCCTCTCCCCCTTAAAAAAGAAAAAATAAAAAAAACAAACTTTTTGATATGTTTTTAATGTGGTGATGGTGGAGGGGAGAAGAAATGATAATAATGATAATGAAAAATCAAATTTTTGTTTTAATTCACGTTTGTTAACATTGAATAAATAAATGAATGAATCAATCAATCAATCAATTAAAATCATCGAAATCGTTCTCTTTGACGAATCGTTCGTATAGAAATTTTTTTTTTTTGTTTTCTCCTCTTCCCCTCCACCCTCCTTTAGAAAATATTGAAAAAATTCGTGGAGCGGTAAAAAAAAAAGAGGAAGGAGGTGGAGGAGGAGGGAATGAGTGGAAATGAGGAAGGAAAAAAAAAAAAAGGTAAAGTTTTTTTTTAACCGAAAATTAAACGGAGTAATCGATGCGAATTTTATTTTTTCTCTCCCCCCCTTTCTCTCTCTCTCTCTCTTCTTTCTCTCTCTCTCTCTCTTTGTACCAACCGAATAAAAAAAAAAAAAGTTAAACTTTTACTTAATTAACCGGCCGAATCATTTTACAACAAAAAAAAAGAATTTTTTTTTTTTTATTTAAGTTATGACGTTTTCCATCAGCCTCCCCTATCTCCTCCTTCTCCACTCTTCTCCACATTTTATTTATTCAAAAAAAAAAATTTTTTTTTTACAAAAATGGCAACGGACCCTCGTAAAAATCAAAAGTGTGTGTGTGCGTTCGTGCGCACCACGTGCCCCCTCTCTTCAAAAGTAAAAAAAAATTTGCCTGTCATTAAATTTTAATTAATAAATTAATTAAGATTTTTATTTACAAAACAATAATAATAATAACAGTAATAATGAAATCTTTCCACCGTAAATTTTTCTTTTTTTTCTCCTTTTTATTTTATTTATATTATTATTATTATTATTATTATTATTATTAACGAAATAAATAAATAACATTTAAAAAGAAAATTATTAACGTCGGATTAAGTTAATAAATTTATTATTAATCCTTTTAAAATGAATAAAAATAAATAAAAATTTATTTAAAACGAAACAAAAAAAAAACGTAGAAATCGTCGTGATTTTTATTATTATTATTATCGTCATCATCATCATCATCATTATTTTTTTTTTACCTGAAAATTTTTTTTTATTTATATATTCGTATTTTTATTTATTTAATTATTTAAAAATATTTTTCTTAACAAAATCGTTATTATTAATATTTTTTAAATAACAATAATGCTTATTTATTTATTAATTCTTATTAATCCTTTTTTTCCTTATCAATAAAAAAAATAAATAATAAATAAATAAAATTTTATTAAATTCGTTAAGTTGAATAACGGAAAAAGTAATAACTTTCTTTCTTCTTTTTTTTTTTTTTATTAATAATAAAATGTATGAATTGTTATTATTATTATTATCATTGTCGTCGTCGTTATTGATTTTTTTTTTTATATGATGATAAGATTATTTACCGATTCGTAGAGTAAATAAATTTATGTATTATGTAAGTCAATTTTATTAACTTATTTATTTATTAATTTTTTTTTTTTTTTTAAAATGCAAAAATTTTATTGGTTACACATTTTATTATTATTATTATTACTTACGAGTGATGACGTGATAATTAACTTTTTCTATTTTTATTTTTAAATAAATTAAATTTTAATAATAACAATAATAATAATGATATTAATAATATTTTATTTATTTACTAATAATTAGCAGTAACGGTAAGTTAATCATTAAAGAAAAAATAGACGTTAAATATTGTTATTGTTATTATTATTTCCGTTTAAATAAACGCGCGTTTTTTTTTCATCCGTTTTAAAAACGCGCGCGACGCGTATGATAAAAATTAACCATTTATAAAAAATGCGTAAAAAACGCACGCGCGTAAATTTTATTTAAATAAAAAAATTATAACAATAATAATTTTTCCGCGTCTTGACTTTTTTGAATTTTTTTTTTCTTTTTTTTTTGAATTTAATAACGTTGGCAATACTAAAAAAAAATCGAATAACAATAACCAACTTTGAAAAAAAAAAAAACTATAATAATAATAATAATTTATGTTCGTGCGTATAAATTTCAAAAAGAAAAAGAAAAAAAAAACAGAAATTACTTATTTACATTTTTTTGGAAAGAATCAAGGGGGTTGATGTGTATGTGGAAAAAGAGTAGAAAGTGGGGGGCGGAAGAAAAAATGAATAAAGGAGAGGAAAAGTGGTGTGAGGAGGAGGGAGAGGGGAGAGATAGGGTGTGTAAGTAAAAAAAAAAACGTTTAAAAACCTTCACCGTAATCTTTTATTTAAAAAAAAAAAAAAATTCTTCATTATACTTATTTTATTTTTTCAAATTAATAATAATAATAATTGCTATTAATTAATAATAATACTATTCGTGTTTTTTTCATTTTATGACGTCATTAATTTTTCTTATTTCATAAGTATATATATATATATATATATTTTTTTTTTTTTTTAACCGTCGTTATATTCCATCGAATATTTTTCCAAGACAAGATTTATGTAACAATAAATCTTAAAAAACAATTCAAACTTCATTTTTTATCATCATCATCATCATCATTATCATTATTATCATCATTATTATTATTATGACGTCGCGGTTAAAATAAGTACGATTTTTATTGACTATATATTTTGTCATTAAGCTTTTTAAGTATGTATACACGTTTATAAATTAAAAAAAAAAAAAAATTTTTTTTTTTTATTGTTTTTCCTTTTTTTTCGAAATGGGAAAATTCGAATTTCTTTTTAACGACTTTTTAAACCGTCGTAATAATATTTTTTATAAAAAAAAAAAATTTTTTTTTCCTTTTTTTTTTTCCAAAATGGCCGCCGTCAAATTTTTTAATTTAAAAAAAAAAAGAAACGAAAAAGTAAATAAACATTTCTCTTACTTAACTTAATTTTAGTATTTAAAATTTAATTATTTTAATAAAAAAAATTTTAAAATTTCAAATATTTAACAGACGATACAGTTTTAATGACGTCACACTTCATTTATACGTTTCGCGAGAAAGAAAAAGCGCGCGAAATTTAAATAATTATTTTTAAAAAAAATTTTCTTTTTTATTTTTATTACGAGAAAATTAAATTTTTTGGAGAACGAGTTAATAAAGCAAATGTGATTTTTTTTTATAAAAGGAACATTCTAGAATTATTACGTAAATTTTTATTTCTCTCATTATTATTATTATTATTATTCAAAAAAAAATTTTTTTCCCTTTGAAAAATTTCCATCTCCCACGCGTGGTGGTTTTATAATTAATCAAATGACGTCACGTTTTTACGTGGAAAAATAAATTAAATTAAATTATTTCTATTATTTTTAAATTTTTAATTGTTTGTTTTGTTTGTTTGTTTGTTTGTTTGCAGTCCGAAATATACGATTAAAGAAAATAGATCAAATTTTAAAATAGTCATGTGGTTATTAATACAAAATTTTGCAAGTTCCGACGTTGGCACATATAATTGCGTATCGACAAATTCATTGGGTAAAGCAGAAGGAACTTTACGATTATACGGTAAGAAAATTTTTTTTTTTTTTTAATTTATAATGGTTATCATTATTATATATACAACATCCGGTTTTTCGATTCAATTAATCATTTCCGGTTTTTTTTTTCCATTTAAATTCTAATAAAATTTATACGATTTGATGTAGTAATTTTCTTTAACTCGGACCCCCGAATATTATAAATTTTATTTTTATTACTTGTTTTTGTTTATTATTATTATTATTATTAAATCGTGACGTGGCTCTAGTAGTAGTAGTAGTAGTAGTGGTAGCAGTATATGAATTTTATCTTTTGACAATTTTAATTTCATTTTTCGGATGATTAATGAATTACTTTATTTTTTTTTTTAATAAATTTTCGGTGCTCCTTTAAGGAAAATTTAAAATTTTTTCTGGAACATTCTTTTCGTATAAATTCAATATGGCGGTTACGTTTTTGTTTTTATATTCTCCAGCATGGTATTCGTTAACGATACGTCATTTTTAAAAAATTTTTCCGTCGGCTTTTTCACTCCAGACATGAGATTTTTATCATATTGTCCACATCCGTAACGAATTTTCCAGTCGAAATTTTCTTTTCTCCATGTTGAACCCAACCACTCACCCACCCATCAAAATCAATAATCGTTAATTTTATTATTATCATTATTAAAAAATTATTTGCCACCCGAAATTATTGAAATCGTTAATAAATACTGGAATTTATTTTGATAAAATTCCAAAATTCTTTTTTTTTGTACGAAACGAAATAAAATGTTGCGATTAATAAAATTATTTATTAAAATTTTCCAAAATTGCATTCGTTGCACACTTTTGTCCAAAAAAACATTTCTCTCCAGTTTAGACAACAACAGGAAAAAAAAACATGGAGAGTAATAAATCGTTTTTTTCCAGACTCCGCAACAACAAATACGTGAACAATTCAAAACGCGATAGAAATAATTTTTAATAATAATAATAATAATTAAAATAGATATGATAAGAAGAAAAAACATGGGGGGAGGGACGAAGAGGGGGGGGTAATAAATACTAATTTCATTATATTTACATCAAACTATAAATAATAATAATAATGATGATGATGATGATTATAAAATATTCGTCTGGAATTTTTTTTTTTTTTGATTTTATATATTTTTAATTAAAAATTATTATTATTAATATCGAAATCGTTTTCTTTTGTAAATGGACGTTGAATAAAGGAAAAAAATTTTTTTTTTTTTGGAGAGGGAGTGGAGTGGAGGACCCGGAGGAGGGACGCAAAAAAAAAAAAGGGAAAGAAAATAAAAAATTGGAAGAATTTTTTTTTCACACACGCACGAATAAGAGTTAAATAATTTTTCTTTTTTTTACCGGGGCGGGAAGGGGAGAGTAGGGGAGAGACTTCGGTGCTGACAAGGTGGGGAGACGAGGGAGTTAATGGCAATCGAAAAAAACTTTTTTTTTTTTTTCTTTCTTTTCCTTTTTCCATTCATTCATTCGTTCATTCATTTTCTTTTTATTATTTAAATTCTTGAAACAGACTTTTCTGACTTAGTGAAAGAGCAATTGTCATTTTTCATTTTATTTTTCCTTCCGCCTCTTCTGAGTTTTTTTTTTTTTTTTTTTTTTTTTAAAAAAAAAACTTTTCTTTTTTTTTCTTTTTAAATTTTATTTCATACCTTTTCCTTCCTCTTTTCTTTTACCCCCTCCCACCCCTCGCTTTCCCCCACTCCCCGACATTCTTTTTTTTCTTTCGTTACATTAAAATTTTTTTTTTGAAATGTTTAATAAGAACCGTACCTACACACAAACACCCCCTCCCTCCCCCAACACGCACATGCACTCACCTACACATAAATCACGTAATTTTTAACCTTTGACCTTTTTTTCTTTTTTTGTAAAAGTTTTCTCATCGTCGAAAAGCTTTTTTTTTTTTTCTTATTCAAAACCTCTTAATTACCGTAAATATATTATTATTTTCAAAAAAAAAAAGTGGGAACCTTTTCTTCCTCCTTCTTCCTCCTCCCCCTCCCCTCAACAAACCCTTCCCCTTTTTTTTTTATATTAAATTAATTAAAAAGCGATTTTTTATTTATTTATTTAAAGTTTAATAAATTAAATAAAATAAAATTCAAATAAAAAAAAAATAAAAAAAATGTAATTAAGATAATAACTTAAAACTTGTTGTTGTTGTTGTTTGTTGTTAGTTTCTATTGAGTTACACGATGTGAATTTTAATAACTTTTAATAATTATAAGTGGTTGTTTGTTTGTTTGTTTTTTTTTTTTTTCGAGAAGAGGAGAGCGTGAGGGTGGCGAGGGGAAGGGGGATGGGGTGGGGTGGGTGTAAATCCAGAATTTTTTTTTCCGGCCTTAATTAATTAGTGATGAAAAAAAAAAATTTTTTTTTTTTTTTTCAAACCTAATTAAAGAGGATTATTTTACATTTTAAATGTTATCATAATAATAATAGAAATTTTTTAACGGATTACGCGCGTTTTTACGCAACGCTCTTCGATGGGTTAAATAATAATAATAATTATAATAAGGAGAATAATATAAAGGGAAATTTAATATTTTTTTTTTTTGACATCGATGATTTAATTTTTTTTTTTAAAGGAAGTTAGTTATATTTAAATCGTCTGCTTTCTGTTTTTTCACGAAGTGAATAGTAATAATAATAATAACAGGCGTATCTACTGCCACGACGGAAAACAATTTAAACATAAGTAGAAAATTAACTTTAATTAAAAAAATATTTTTTGTTTCGAAAAAGAAAATTTTTTTGTTTTGTTTCGTGCGATGCACATTTAAGAAGGGATACGAGTTTGTCGTTTGTCTTTTTACAAAAACAAAAAATTCTAACTATACGTCTTGATGTTATTATTATTATTATTATTTTTAAATTTTTTTTGCGAATTTCGTTTTTGTATTCTTTCTAGCGATGGAAAACAAAATTAAAAAAATTTTTTTTTCTTTTTTTTTTTCTCGACATTTTCTTTTTTTTGTTTTTTCCGAGAGAGAGGCTATTAAATTTCGGCATCAGAAATTTTCTTTTTTTTTTTTTTCGAAACGTTGTAAAAACTTTTTTTTTTAGAAAAAAAAAAATTTTCTAAATACGTTTCGAAAAAAAAAAAATTAAAATAGAGTTTAAAAGTTTAGAATAAAAAAAAATTCTGCAGCAGATTTTTTTACAACAACAACAGCAAAAGATTTTCTAAGGGGTTAATATTAAAAAAAAAAGTGGAGGGGAGAGAGGAGGGGAGTAGGGGAAAGGGGGTATGGTAGGGGAGAAAAAAAATAAAAAGAAAATTATGTTTATGTATAAATTAATTTTTTATTAACGGATTTTTATGAGAAAAAAAAATGGCGGTAAAAGTTTTTTTTAATTTTTTTTTTAAGCAGCCAAAAATAAAATGAAAAACAACAAACGTGCAATTTTTTTTTTTGAACGTTTCTAGTTAAAACAAATTTAAAAAAAATTAAGATGACTTAATAATAATAATAATAATAATAATAATAATAATAATAATAATACTTTGAAATCGTGCAATAAAGTAAAAAAATTTTTAAATATGGAAAAACTAGAATGAAAATATTTTTTAAAAGGAAACAAAGAAAAAAATTTTTTGTTTAAACAAACGACAAAAAAAAAAAATTGTTTCACAAAACGGAAATTTATAAAAGGACTAAAAAAAAAACAAACAAACAAACAAACAAACAAACATAGACGAGTAACAATCGTAAGCGTAATAATTTAAAAAAAAAAAAAGAAAAAAATTCCAATAAAAAATTTTGTTTTTTTTTTTTTCTATTTTTTTTCCTTTTTTTTTTTTTTCTTTTTTTTCCAGAAATAAAGCTGTACGGGGGAGAAATATCAAAAACCGGAAAGAGCAACAACAGAGTCACAATTATCGGTGGCAAGTACTTTTTTCTTAAAAATATATATTTACAACAAAAAAAATGAAAATAATTTTTATAAATGCACTCACTTTTTACAAAAATTTTTTTTTTTTGGGCTGCATAACATTTCGTTTGTTTAACCCCTTCTCCCCCTCCCTCCCACTCTCCCCCCTCGAAAAAAAAACGCCATTTTCTTTTTTAAAAAAATTCCTCAGCTTCGTATGCACCGAAAATTTTTTGTTTTTTTTTTTTCAAAAAATATCACGTGGATGAACAAAATTTTTAAAAAAATCGAAAATGTTTTTTAAAATAAAATCATCATCATCATCGTCATCATCATTGTTATTATTATTATCATTATGTACTTTTTAACACGGTTTTCCTTTTTTTTCGTGTTTTTTCAGGTTTGGCGGAAGCCGCACACGGAAGTACATCTAAGGAAAATTCTCATTCGAAATCAAACAAACAAACATTCATGAGTTTAACTCAATTATTTTTAATACACATAATCGGACTAACGATAAGATGACCAAACAACTAATCGATTAATAATCAATCAATATCTCGAACTTGTTTTTTATCTCTCTCTCTCTCTCTTTTTATTTAAATACGTGCTCGGAACTGTGATCGATATAACTTTCAGCCAAAAAACTATCAAATTTTTTTTTTACTATGACGTATAAAGTGAATAATATAAAATAATCGAAAGTGATATGCAATTTAAGTTAATTTAAATAAATTTATTATTATTATTATTATCATTATCATTATTATTATGTTAAAACAATTAAAAACTTTAAATAAAATTTTTATTTATTATTATTATCATTATTATTTAACTTTTTTGTTTTGTATAAATTTTTTGTTATTTAAAATTTTGTATAAATGAAATAATAATTTATCGTTTTTTTTCCTTTTTCTTCTTCTTCTTCTGCTTTTCCTGTTCTTTCACTTTTTCACTTTTGTTTCCCTTTACATTCTTTTCTTCTTCTCGAACATTCTAGAAAGATGACAAATCAAAAAGTCTTCCTTGTAAACAATTTCAAAAAGAAATGAATGTACTTCCGGTACGTCACGTTCAATTTTTTTTTTATTAAATGATTAATTCCGTATGCGATCAACTTCCGGTTACGCACATTTATTTCCTTCGCTTCTTTACTCTTCGGAGAGTAAACGTTCAAGTAACGTCTGCGACCTTTTGACCTTCGAGTTTAACGATTTTACCATTTTTTATTGTGTAAAAACTTTGCGGTTTGCATCCGTATTCCTTTTTCTTTTCGCACCATTTTTTCATGTCTTTGACGTCCCAAAGCGAGGGTCTCCCGGAGGAAACCTCTTTTCCCTGTGAATCAATAATCTTTTTCGAATTTTCCCCCGGAGAAAGGATTTCGGAAAATTTTTTCGTCCTTTTATCTCCGTCGTCGTTGTTAACACCTCGTTTCCTTTTTCTCTTCCTGTGTTTTTTCTTATTCTTACTGCTCTTTGAACCTTCTGCATTTTTTCCATCGTTCCTCGATTCCTCCCGATCATCTTCCAAATTTTCTTTTTTTTTCACGGCACCGATTTTCAAATGACCAAAATATTCTTGTTCGATTTTCGACAGATTATTCATCGGATGATTCGGAATTTGTTCTTCCAACGACTCCATTTTCTTTTTGCTTTTCGCATTTTCCATCGCAAACTTGTACAATTTTGATATTTGACTGTTGGGTTTCTCGCACAAACTGAGTTCAAGTTCGTGACGGGTCATAAATTCTTTTTCATCCCCACGCTTATCGATATCGGATAACATCCTCTTTTCGTTTTCTTCTTCCATTCGTTTTTTAACATCTTCGACGGATGTGAGTCCTCGATGGTAGTCCGGATTTAAATTATGTCCCGTTTGAAAATTTTGCGCCATATTTAATTGTTCTTTCAATGAAACATTCGTATTCAATTGTTTTTTAACCAAATCTTTGACCAAAACGTCTCCGGCAGATTCTAAATATTGGGGGGCCAATGATTCTTCTCTCACTGATTGTTTTTGGCTGTAGAAAGAACTTTTTCGATCTTGAACGTGAGCCATTTTCCCTGTTTTTTTTTTTTCCTCTTCAAAATTCTAGAACAAAATAATGATAACCAATAGTATGGGGAAAGTAAACTTTTTTTTTTTGACATTTTTCGCGCCAAATTTGATTTTTACATGTGAAAAAATAAAAAAAAAAAACAAAATTATTTATTTAAAATTATTTTTATTAAATAAAAAAAAACTTATTCTCCATTTTACAATTTACTAAAAACACGACACATTTTTTTCATATACGACTCGTTATGAATGAAACAAAGATAAAAAAAAATTTTTTTTATTTTTTCATGCCAATAGAATATGGATTTTGTATGATTTCTTTCATCGCAAATTGGTAAAGTTGTTTGTTAGCTTCTTTTAATTTACTTATTTCGTTTTTCAACGAAACAAATTCATCGTTGAAAGTCTTCAATTGATTGTCGGTTTGAGGTTCACTTTTTCTTTTATCACTCAATTCCAGTCTGTTGCTCAAAGGTTTTAGGTCTTGATGAACCCAAACGTTAGCTACAAGACTTTTATCACTTTGAGTGCTAGTTTTTTCAAATTTATTAATAACCAACTGGGGTTTAAATGAATCTGTGAATATATTACTCGAAGCAAAATGAAAAAATAAATTTGTTATTGGTCCTTTCATTTCGAATGATCTTATCAATTGTTTGCTCGGTATGTTCCACAAGAAAACTTTTTCATCCTCAGAACCAGATGCTAGGGTCACGCCATCTAATGACGATGATAAACAGGTAACTGTTTTCGTGTGTCCAATAAGAGTTTCTTCTAAATTTGTTTCATTTGAAGTATGACACTCTAATCCCCTCGGATATGGTTCAAGGTGGAAAACTTCTATTTTTCCATTGTAAGTCCCCACAAATAATTCAGTTTCTAATTCGTTTACAGTGACAGCTGTTAATACATATGAGAAAACGATTGAAAGTAATAATTCACCAGTTCCTAAACAATATATTTTACATGTTTGATCAGATGATACTGTAAAAAGTCTAGATTTTAAATTTCCAGACCCCACAAAAATATCTGTGATGGGTAAAGAATGATGAGAAAAAGTATAGACAGGAGATGCTTGAGACAAGTTTTGCTTAAATATATCACCAGATTGTTTGACGATAACATCTCCTAATTTCCACATACAAACTAACCCATCATCTCCTGCTGTTAAAAAATGAGATGAATCATCTGTGAAAACTATTTTGTTTACTTTTTGATAATGTTTGGAAAGGGTATTTAACAAAGCCCCACATGAAATTTGCCATATATATATTTTTTCATCGATTCCAGCAATGCAATAATAACCATCCAAAGAAACAGTAAGGCAAGATGGTTTCCCAGAAATAACCATTCTCAAATTGTGTGAACATTCTTGACTGTTCAGAGACCACACATTTAGGATGGGTTTATTAAGATCTGCAGAGATCAGATAATCATTTCCGATAACTGAAAGAGTTCTCTTGGCACCTCCACTTCCATTATATGTCATCAATGTAGTTCCAACATTAGGATTGAAGCAATTTGCTGTTTGCCTACCATTGCCATCGCTGACAAACAAAACTTCCATACAATCACTCATTTTGTAATAAAACCTGTAATAAATAAGTTTTCTTTTTTTTTTTTTTTTTTAAACTTCACATTTTATTTAACACAAAATAATTTTTTAACTCATTGTAAAATGAATATTGAAATAAAACACTTATGAAAGTTTATTATTATTGTTACACTTAAAAGTTAAATTTTTTTAAAAGTTATGTTATAATTTAAAAAATCAGCTTTTTTTTAATTTTAATGCTTACAATTACAGTTATTAAAAACGTGCTAATATAAATAAAAATTAATGCTTTAAAAAGATTTTACGGATGTTGTACGATTGGGATAGCAAATGTTGACTTTCAAAGATTTTAATTTCGAAAGAAGAAATTGTTGTAATTATTTATAAGATGACTTACCACTGAAAAAATGTTTTAAATTAAAAAAATGCGTTACAGTTTCTGGTACCCCATTTGATGGTTTTTACCACAAGACGAATCATACATAATATCAACATAAATACATATACATTTCTTGAGTCTAGTAAAGTGTTACTCTATGACATAAGTAAAAGGCTGTGATATAAAATAATTGGCAAGTTAACTGAATGTGTAAATGCTATATTATTTTATTTTTAATATCTTTGAAAGTTGGTATCCGAAAAAATAAAACTATAAAAACGAAACTACTGGTAGTTTAATCAAAGAAGAGATATTTGCTTTAGGTTTTTAAAAAATGGTGAGTGATTTAATTTAAAAAAACCGGTATTTTACATTTGGTTATTCAAAACCGTTTATTTCAAAATGGCGTTTACAATAGCTAAAATACAATACAACAATGTGAACGACAAGATTTTGAAAAAATAAATACAAATAAATGTTTAATTTTGTAATATTTATTACAAAAAGAGTTTAAGTTTGTAGTTTTATTAATAGTTTAGTTCATATTCGCCAAAAGTTTAAAGTTGTCTGCCATAAAAAATCTAAACGTTTGACTAACCAAAAAGAATTTTTTTTAAAAACAAAATAAGAATCAATCAAATTTTTTTTTCTAGTCACACACAATACTTTTAGTGCAACCTGGCGTCCGCCCTGAAACCAGGACGTATTCAGATTATGAGACTGTCAATGATTGTATGGAAGGAGTATGTAAAATTTACGAAGAGCATTTGAAACGACTAAACCCAAACACTCCCTCGATAACATATGATGTTAGTCAATTATTTGACTTTATCGATCAGTTGACAGATTTGTCTTGTCTAGTGTAAGTAAAATTAATAGTTAACAATTTCTTATGATTGTTTCTGTTTTTGACAAATCATGAAATTAATTCTCATTGTTTTTATCATTCATGTAAAAAATTTAAATTTCAGATATCAAAAAAGTACAAACACTTATGCGCCATACAATAAAGATTGGATAAAAGAAAAAATATATGTTTTATTAAGAAGGCAAGCAGAAATATTTAAAGGGACAAAAGATACAGTTTAAGGTAGAAACCTTATTTTCAATGTTCCAAATATGTAAAACTATGGTATTTGCAATATTATGAAAAATAGTATAAAGTACTACTTGACAGTAATGATTCTAAAACTTTTATTCAAAAAAAATGTAAATATGTTTACAATAAGTGTTTTAATTTAAAAAAAAAAAAAAACAAAAACAAACAATTTATATTGTGTCATAAATAATTTTATTTTAATTTAACAGAAGAAGAAAAAAGAGCAATTTTTTTTTTGTTTAATTTTTATACATTTATCAACATAATAATAATAATTTTTTTTTTTTGTTTTTTAAATTTTTAAGAAACAATTTAACAGATATTTATATATATATATATATATATATCGTATGTTTTTTTTTTTTTTTTATTAATTTTTTGCTTCGAAGCAAAAATGAAATAATATTATTATGATAATGTTAAGTTTTCATCACTTAACAAAAATGATTTCCTACTAGTCTTTTGGTCTAAGACATAAAATGAAATCAATTTATTCGACTGATGTAATTTCATCATGGGTATTTAAATTTTTCCAGGTGTCCCTCCCGGAATACCTACCCTTTTGTAGTAGAATAAATGATAAATCAACACCAAATATCTACAAATCTATTAAACTTCAATGGTTTTTCGATGGAGCGTTGTTTGAATTCGTTGAATTTTTGTAACGTTCTTGTTCGACGCGTATTGCTTTGGCCAGCCTCTCCATTCCTACTTCGATTTGCTCAGGTGTAGCTAAACTGAAACAGGCTCTTAAGTAAGACGAAGGTTTGTCCTTGTACACGCTGTACGCGTGACCCATGACCAACATGACACCGTGTTTAATACATTCGTTACCGACTAAATTAAAAGTATCTGGTAGTCCTTTAACTTTTATCCATAAAAACATACCCGCTGTCGGATTGTTCCATTCGGCTAAACCTAAAGCGTAGATTTTTTTAAGATAAATCGTTATGCGGTTAAAACTTTTAATTTTTTTTGTGCAACTATCCTACCTACCTGTTAAATGTTTTTCCGCTGCAGCAATCATCATTTCTTTTTTACGCTTGTAATATTTTCTAACGGATTCTAAGTGTTCGAAAAATCCATCGAATCCCCATTTTTCTAAAAAGCTGTCGATAATTACCTTAAAACAATAAATTTAAATGTTATTTATTTATTTTTCAATCGTGACGAATCTCATGAGGTGTTGAGGCTAACCTGAGATAAAGAACAAGCATGTAAAGCACCAGCTTGAACGTGAAGTTCTATTCTACTTATTAATTGTTTGGGACCCGTAACGAAACCCAAACGTATTCCAGGACTCATTATTTTGGAAAAGGAATCGAATCTGAGTACTCTTCCTTCCGTATCCAATGATAAAAAGCTCACCGGTCGTGTCTGGAACAATTGAATTAATTATTAAACTTTTAGCTCTCAAGACTAAAATATAATTTTTTTTTTTTCAAAAAATAGAATCTTACATCGTCAAAGTGTAAATAATAGTATGGATCATCTTCCAAAATAATAAGATTATATTTACAAGCTAATTTATATATTTCTTTTTTTCTTTCCGTGCTTAGTATAACTCCTGTAGGATTAGCTCCAGTTGGATTCACGTACAAAAGCTAAAACATACACGATATCGGTAAAAAAACAATAATAATAATATTTTTACATTAAAAAAAAAAAAAAATTTCATATTGCAGATACTCATACGACGACGTAAATCAATGAATATTAATAATAATAATAATAATAATAATAATAATAATGAAATATTACAGTACGGTTATCGAATATCATTGATATCGTTTTATAAAGCCAATGAACCATTCCTATCTTGAAAAAAAAAAGATAATTTTTCGCTAAAAATTTTTTATTCTAGAAAAATCATTGAAACGTCGTCGATCTTGACAATGACATCATCTAGTCAAAAAAAAAAAACTTTAATTTAAAAAAAATCACCTTCGGAATTCCTTTTTTCATAGTAAACGAATCACTTGAATTTTTTATTCTTTTTTCCAGTTCTTCTTTTAAAAGTTCCGGTATGATTCCATTACCGTCTTGTTCAACGGGTATGAGGTCCGAACAATATGGTTTCAACTGAAAGGAATAAATATTTATTTTAAAAAAACGTGGATGTAGATAAGTAATTTTTAAAGTTTTTTTTTTTTTCTATTATTATTATTTTATCTTACGATGCTGTCCGTTCCGGTATATAACGGATGTTGTACGATAAAGGGTTCTCCAGGTGATAATGACATTTCTATAGCTTTACAAAGTCCATCTTGACTTCCTGGAGTTATTAATACTTCCGAATTGTCCCAACACGGTGGACGATGATTTTTCAATTGAAGGGTACGAAGTTTTTCTAACAATGGAGGATATCTTTAAAAAAAAGTTAACGCACATTATTAAAATTTTTTTTTTTTTTTATGATCCATGAACTTATGATCGCGAGACTTTACACCTCGTTACATAATTTGGTTTTACGAAACGATATGTTTTTTTTGTTGTTGTTGTTGTTAACGTAATAATAATAATACTAAACAAACCCTTGAGTGGGAATATATTGTAGTGCATCGTATAATGATTTCTCTTTTAACGATATCGTCGAATCGTCACTCAATGTAATTTGAATTTCTTTAAATGGAAATGTCGTTACGTTAGGCAAACCTCCAGCTAGTGATACCATATCAGATGTTTTTTGAGAATATAATTTGTCTGGGGGAAAAAAATTAAGAATTTTATTAATTTTTATGGAAGTTATTATTATTATTATTATTATTATTATGATTAAATGTAAACTTACTTAACTCCCTGATGACGGACGGTTGTCTCAATTTCGAAAAATCATTTATGAAATGATCGTAATCAATGGATATCGGTTGTTCGATAACATTTTGTGCAGATTCTTCTGGTTTGTTTGGCGCCATTGTCGAATTATCTATCGAGAAAATTTTACTAATTCTTCTATTTAAATAAATAATTCTAGAAAAAAAAGAGAAATTTTATTTTATTTTAAAATCGCGACAACGAACGGGGTTAAAGACAAACGAACGAACAAACAAACAAACGTAAACAAAATTATTACGATTTATGACGATTTAATTTAAATAAAAAATTTTTCTTTCCCATTTTTCCGTTTTTAATTTAAAAAAAAAAAAAAAAAAAAAAAATTACACACAAAAATTTATTTCACTTAAAAATAATTTTTAACACTCGTTCCACGTCAGAAAAAACAATAATAATAATAATTTTTTTTTAAGAAGGAAGAACTAAATAAACGTAAACAATAAAATCCAAGGGCGTCACGTTTTTTTTTTTTTTTCACTTGTTTGTCTACGCGATCGGATTTTCGTGAATTTTTTTTTTTTTTTTAAACGTAAAACGAACAAACAAACAAACAAACAAACCGTTCAGATTTCTTTTAAAAAAAAATACAAACGTATCGTTACAATTTAATAGAGAGAAAGAGAGAGAAAGAAAAATCGCGTTAAAAACGTCGCGTTACTCTCAACAAACGATTCGTAACTTAAAAAAAAAAAAATATATAAAATCCATTCAGGTACACATTTAAAATTAATCGAAAAAGAAACCTTGAAGGCATAATTTAAAGACGAGTTAAAAGAATTTGCGGCGAACCTACAAAATTAAAAGTGCAAGTTTTTTTTTTTTTTATATCGTGACTTATTACGACAGTTGGTTAGTGATGGTAGTAGTAGTAGTAGTAGTGGTTGTTGTTGTTGTTGTTGTCGTGGTTGTTGTTGCGGTTGCGATAGTAGCCTCGAGAAATTTTTTTTTTTTATTACCAAAAAAAATCAAAAAAAAAAAAAAATTATAACGAATAATAAAAACCTTTTTTTTTTTTTTTGTTTTTCATTAAATTAAAATTTTGTAAATCAAGTAACAAACAAATCGTGTTTGGTTTACACATGCAAACAAACAAACTAAACGAAACAAATTCGCGTTGTCGTTGATTTTTTTTTTTTTTCTTTCTTATTTATTCACGTTTACAAATATTATTTTACCTTTTATTAAAGATCGTCTTTCGCCACGAATAAAAAAATTTGCGTAATTAATCGTTTGATTTATTATTATTATTATTATTATTATTACGACTACTCCGTTTGTTATTTATTACTTTTCACGTGCGTACGAAATGGAAAAATCAAGAAAAAAAAACGGTGACGATGACATGACGATGACGATTCGTATCGAAACAATTAGTGAAAGTTTATGTCATTTTTTTCTTGTGCCACGACAAAATTTTCAATATGTTTAACGCCGCAAAACGCCGCACGCGACGTTCATAAAAAAATTTTTTTTTTTTTTTATGAATTGCGGATTTTTACATTAACTGAAATTTTTATTTTGTTATCAGGGATTGACCTTGAAATTTGTTTTTTTTTCTTTCTCTAATCAGTTACGTCTTCGAATTACGTTGCAATCGATTCCTGCCGGAAAATTTTGTTTTTTCTTTTTCTCGATACGCGCGTGCGTAAAACACAAACCGAACGAACGCGTTAAAGAATTTTTTAAAGAGTTTTTATTTTTCCAATATGGCGAATAAAATATTGTCCCATTCTCTCCTTTTTTTTTTTTGTGTTTGTCTTCGTGAAATGCCGGAGGGCAAACAAACAAACAAACAAACAAACAAACAAACCTTTCAATTAGGTCGGTAATAAAATATAATCAATTAAAAAAAAAAAAAAAAAAACGCGAACTTGGTCGGATTTACGCACACCACGTTTCGACACATTTTCCAAACCTTCTGGCTACGTTTATGTTAAATGCTAATTTTTTTAAAATTCATTCTCCTTAACCTTATGCAAATTATCGAATTCGCAAATTATTTATTATCATTATTATTAGTATTATTATTATTATCACACTAATACGTAAGCACTCGATGACAGTCAAAAAAAAACAAAATTAATAAAACAAAACGCGGGAATTTCCAAAAAAATTTGAGAAACTTTCCTTTTTTTTTTTGTTTAAATTTTTTATTTTTGCGTGTTTGTGCGTGCGCGTATGCATGTGTAACGTTATTGAAAATTTTTTTTAATGTACAAAATGTTTAAATAATACAAGGTTAACAAATTCTTATTTAAAAAAAAAAAAAATGAAAGAATTAATCAGGGAGTGAAAGTTTTGTTTGTTGCCTTTTTTTTTTGCCATGGATAAAAAAATTGTTGTGATAAAAAATAACAACAACAACAACAACAACAAACGTAACGGGAATTTATTTAATGAAATTTAAAAAAAAAAAAGCAAAAAAAAAGTTAACGGTTGAAAAACGAAGGAAAACATGTATTTGCACTTTTCGTAATTTTATCCGGGAAAAAAAAAAAATTTATGAACGATTGCGAAATTTGCGTGCGTGCGTGCGTGTGCATGTGCGTCAGAAGTGTCAAAACGTAATTTTCATTAATTTAAATAATAATAATAATATGAAAGGTTTTTGTTAGAACAACAGCATACTCGGGGTTGACTTTGGAAAGGGATACGCGTGTCCAACAAACAACAAACGAGAACAACCGATCGTATACCGACAAAATAATCAATACGTTTAAACAAAATACAAACAAATACAAACTACAAATAAAAAACAAACGGAATCGAATGAATTTTTATCAAGTGACCTTTTCGAATTGCAAAAAAATAAAAATTATGCAAAAGAGATTGTTTATTAATTGAAATGATGTACGTGTCATTAGAAAAACGGAATTTTTTTTAAAAGCGATGAACGTGTCGTTCGCTCCACGAGTTTGAACTTCATTTTTTTATTTGATTTATTAATTTTTTTTTTTTTTCCTCAAAATCGCGTGATTTTCGATTACGCGAACGTTTTTTTTTTTTTTTTTAATTTATTTATTTTTTGCTTACGTTTAATTTTTTTTTTTTTTTTAAAACCTTCGACGATGGCGATAATAATAATAATTGACCCTCGTCGACGTAGGACAAGCTTCTTATTACGAACAAACGAACAAACAAAAAAAAAAATTGGTATATGTTTTTATATTAATATTTTTAAAAAATAATAATGGCGCGCGCGCAAAAAAAAAATGATTAGTTACTCGATAACGGTCAAAAAATTATTAAAATTTTTTTTTCCCCCCTAATTTTTTTTTTTTTTTTTATTGATCGATTATCGATCGATCGATTGTTTTTTTGACGTACGAATTAGCATAATCATTCAAGGGTAAAATAATTATTATTACGACCTTGATGTAAACCATCTAACGTAAAAAAAAAAAAATTTTTGTTTGTTTAACGATTTTTTTTTTTCGGTTCTAATACTTACCGTATGTTTAAATTTTAAATTTAAAAAAAAAATAACCGTTTTAAAAAATCGATATTAATAAGTATAAATCAATAAATCGATAAATCGATAGATCGATCGATCGATCGTTTTTCTACGTCACTCGCGATTTTAAATTCAATCATAAATTTTAAAAAAAATTTTTTAATTAAGGAAGGAAAAAGAATCGTTTGTTTGTTTGTTTGTTTGTTTGTTTGTTCTTTGCCAAAATGTCGATTTCCTTTTTAAATAATTAATAATAATAATAATGATGATGATGATGATTTTTATTACTAAAGTTTCGCGATATATAAATATTACATGTTTTTATCAATGTTATCACACTCGTGGTTACATAAATATGTAGTCGGACGTGAATAAATAACCGATTAAAAAAATAAATTTTTACGAGTAGTAATAATAATAATAATAATAATAATAATATGTTTATGTGTGCGTGTGTGCGTGTTCGTTTGTTTTAGGTACACACTCTTAAAAAACAACTCACCTCACCGGGCAAACTCTCCTCCACCTGGTTAAAACTAAACTGACCTGTTACTCTATACAAAGCAAGCGACAAGACTGAGTTAATGACGCAATTTCAAACTACTTTTTTTTTTTTTTTTGTTTATTTCGAACAACAAACTAAGACTAACAAACATTCCACGCGAGTAAGAATTTTTTTTTTTTTTTTTACTGGTGTGTGCGTTTGTACGCGAGTGTTTGTTTGTTTTTCTTCCGTAAATATTAATTTTTTTTTTTTTTCTAATAAATTCCTCCTACCTTCCTCACGCACTCACGCACTCGAACACACACAAACAATTAATTACTTATTAATTATATTAAAATTGTAATTGCGAGTTTGTTGTTGTTGTTGTTCCCCCCTCCCCCTCTTCTTGTCCTTTCGAGGGGCGTTTATAATTTACGTTTACGTGTTTATTTTTATTCTTATTAATTATTTACTTTTATAAATGATTGAAATGATTTTTTATCGGAAACAAGTTTTTATTATTATTATTATTATTATTATTATTATTATTATTATTATTATTATTATTATTATTATTATTATTAATATTATTATTATTATTATCGTTAAATTGTATTTAATGAATTTTGTTTGATTCGAGCGAAAGAAACAGCTTAAAAACTTATTAAATTTTTGTTGTTGTTTGTTATTCTTTGTCGTTGTTTGTTTGAATAAAAAATTCGATTTAATGTGTCAAAAATTATTATTATTATTAACGATTGGTTTAATGACCCTTTGATGAGAAAAAGAAAAAAAATGATTGTTGTTGTTGTTGTTGTTCCATTTACCGATTTGCAAAATTTTGTTGATATTATTATTATTATATAATTTTCTTTTTTTTTTAATTTTACTTCCTGCTGTTTTTGCTGTCGTCGTATTTCGAAAAGAAAAACAAACACAATTGTTACACACGTAATGAATGTTTTTAATTATGAAAAATGACGACAGCGACAAACAACAAACGCGACATTTTTACCATGAATAATTTTTTAATATCAAATCATTCGGGAAAATTTATTATTATTATTATTTATTAACTTTAAAATGGTGTCAAACGTAACGATGTTAATAAACGAATAAATTATAATGATAATAATAATAATTATTATTATTATTATTTAAATAGAAAAAAAAACAATAATAATAATAATAAAATTTGTTTGTATCACAACGTGACGAATTGGCACAAACGCGTTACAAATTATTTTTCAACAGCCTTGAAATCGTGGCAATCTCATTTAAATAGTCACGAGTTTTTTATTATTATTATTATTATTGTCATTTTTCGTCTGTCGTAACAAGTCATCAACAACGCATTTCTTTCGAAAATTGTAATAAATTTAAAACGCGCACAAACAAACACTCGTAAAAGAAATGAAAACGAAACGAAAGGAAAGATTAAGACGAAAATTTTTACGATACGTGCGACAGGACGGGATAGAAAAAAAAAACGTGACGACCACCACCACAGCTACCACATCCATCTTTCCCCCTCCCACCCCTCCCCCCAAAAAAACCGGAAAGGGTTAATTAATAATTTGATCCTTTCATCAAACACGAATAAATATAAATGTGTGTATTACCTTTTCATCATTTCCACATTCATGGTTGTATACAAAAAACAAACGACGATTAAATAAAAAAAACGAAATAATAATAATAATTATTAAATTAAAAATTAACGAACCGGAAAACGCGACATTTATTACACTATTATTATTATTATTAATATTAGTTTTTTTCACGATTCAAAAAGGGAAAACATCTCACTTGTCGGAAAATAAAATAAAACAATTAAAACAACGATTTCCGGTTAAAATCCATTATTTACAATATTGTCTAACCTAAATACGTTCGATTCGTTTTATTTATTATTATTATTATTATTCTCGTTAAGAAAACGGAAACGGTACTACGACAACGACAACGTCGACGACGACAGCAAACGATATGATAAAAATTGCGAGTAAAAAAAAAAAAAAAAATTTATTTATATATATATATATATATATATATATTTAATTTGCGAGAGCGTTACTTATTATCACGAATAAAACTCATGATAATCATGGCTTCCTTTTATTGTGATAACAAATTTTTTTTTTAATAAATTAATAATAATAATAATAAAAAAAAATCGTTTTGCGATCGATCCGTGATGATCGTTACGATAATAATAATAATAATAATGATAATAATGAAAACGTAATATTATGTAAAAGAGAGAGAGAGAGAGAAACGTGGCCTTAAAATCGATTATTTTCATTTTTTTCATTTTTGCTTAAACGCGAAATCTCAATAACTTTATTATTATTATCATTATCATTATCATTTTCATTATCATTATTATTATCATCATCATTATTATTATTATTATTATTATTATTAATCGCGAACATAAAATTTTTTTTTGGCAACGTGACGAACCAAAACAAACGCACGCGGGAATTTCTTCCGGTCGTTCGGAAAGGAAATAAATAAATAAATAAAAATAAATAAATACATAATAAACGTTTAATAAATTAAAACATACATAAAATATTTCAACTTACGCACACGCGCACACGCACACGCACGCAAGCACACTCACGCACTACATTTTGTTACGTTTTGATAGTTGAGTACGAAGGCGTTAAATTTCTATTGTTATACATAATATTTTATTAATAATTAACGACGATTTATTAATTTTAATTATTATTATTATTATTTCAATTATTTATTAATTAGTATTTTAATTGAGAGTTTGAAAAATAAATTTTTTATGTACATAATAAACCGAACAACAACACTTACATATTATTTAGTTATTTTTTTATTTTTTTACACTTAAATTAATAATTTTTATTTATTATTATTAGTAAGTCAACATCAAAAAAAAATAAATAAATAAATAAATTTCAGTTCGATCATCAGTAGTAATAATAATAATAATAAACAATGAAATAATAATAATAATATTTAAATACAAAAACATTGCGGGAAAAAGAGAGAAACAGGAATTATTCATTTAGAAAATGACGTCATCACAAACTAATTAATTTTTTTAATACCTGGAGAGTAAATTTACACGTACAAATTTTACTATAAACAATTACGTTCATTATTATTATTATTATTATTATTATTATTATTATTATTATTATTATTATTATTATTATTACCGTAAAGTAAAAAGAAATAAAAACAATAGGAAAAACTTTCGACAGCAATTTACATTTAAAAAAAAAAACTAAAACATGGACGAAGGACACTTACAAACACCCTAAAATTTATTATTATTATTATTAATATTATTATTATTATTAATATTATTATTATTATTTTATTTATGTAGCGTGTGGTTGCAGTTATGTAATTATTTATTAAAAAAGAGAGAGAGAGTGTGATACTACAAGAGAGTAGCCGTATATAAAAATGTCGTCAGAATTTTTTTTTTTTTTTTTTTTCATTAAATTGCGTCACTAAAAAACTTTTTACGCGCCGAAATTATTATTATTATTATCATTTTTAAAACGTATTTTCTATCTACACGCTAAACTTATGCTCGAGGACGTTCTGCGCCATTGAAAAAAGTTATTTTAAAAAAAAAAAAAAAACCCTGTACAAACGTAATCGATTCCTATCGTTTGATAGGAAACGATCGGTTATTTATTATTATTATCATTATCTTTTACTATTATTATTATTATTAAAACGGTTTTGTTTACCTTAAGGGATGAGACATTTTTTTTCCCCGGTGAAAAATTATAAGGGGGAAGATGGGGAGGGGAAACTATTTTGGTCCGCGAAGAAAACCAAAAAAACATATTAAGCTCGAAAGATAAACAGGTTCGTTAATGAAAAAAAAAAAAAAAACGGTGATGATAATAATAATAATAATAATAATAATAACATTTCAGTTGTAAGTTGTTATAGAATTTTCGTAATATTTTTATATGATAATAATCTGTTATCAGTGGGTGGCGGCGTTAACGATCGTTTATCATAATCGTCGAGATCGATGTCGTCGTCGTCGTCGTCGTAATCAATTACCCGACGAAAAAATTGGAAAATTGTTTTATGAAGGGGAGGTAGGGGGGAGTTTTCGTTTGTTGGAAAAACGTTTTATTATTACCTCGTGATAATAACAAACAAACAAACAGAGAAAATTTTTTTTTTTTTATTTTTCGTTTGGTAAAATGTTAAAGTTCAATGCTGTTCACAGATAAGTGTTACCGTAATAATAAATGGTAGAAAGAAAATTGAGGAAAATTTGGGGTAATTTTTCAATTGAAAAAAATTTAATTTGATTGTGGTTGTTGTCGTCGTCGTCGTCGTCAGAGATGATGATGATGATGATGAGCGTGAACTTAATTAATAATTGCAACAGAATACCTGACGATTACACATTCAATTGATTTAAATTTTCTTTTTCTTTTTGTCGTCGTACGAACGACGACAGCTACATCTATATCATAAAATTTTATAATTGTCTGTCGGGTAACTAGACTACTATATTTACGGTTTCGTCGTGAAAATATTGACGATGGGATTCGACGGATTTTCCGATTTTTTCCGATTCGATAGATTTTCACACGAATCCGACACGTTCGTTTCCGATACTTTTATAGAGGAGGTTTCAAAAGTATTTCGGAATTTTTTTTTTCCCTTTTGCCATCATCATCATCATCATCATCATCATTATCATCATCGCGTTCCGTTCGATTATTATCAGTCTTTTCATTTATTTGATGAGTACCGATTTTAATTTCTTCAATAAAATTTTTCTGCTTTTGAAACCATCGACTTCTTTTTTCTTTTGCTGACGGAAGGCTGAATTGCTTTTGAGTTTTTTGTTGCTGTTGTTGTTGTTGTTTAAAAGGCAAATCATTTTTTAGACCCTGTGTTAAAAGAAGAGAAGTCGCTATGCTATCAGACTTCTGAAAATTTGGAGAGGCAAAATTAATACCGGAACCGAAACCGGAACTGCTACCATCACCACCGCTACGTATTGTATTTTCCGGAAGTGGAAGAATGACGACTTTGGTCGCGTCTTTCTCATCACCATCTCTTCTCGATTCCGTTTTATTACTATTATTACTATTATTATTATTATTACATTGAAATTTGTTTTCTAATTTTTCTATAGATTTTTCTTTCGGCGAATTTAAAAAATTTTCTTTTTTTTCAACGGAGGAATTTGTGTTAAATTTTTTTTTTTTCGACGGAGATGACATTTGTCTTTTAGGAACGTAACCACTCCTTCCCTTTTCCGTCCAGGGTGGTAAAATTTTAGGTACCTTATTATTATTTTTAGGCTCAGAATAAGTTTTCATTAGTTTTTTACGACGATTTTTATTATCTCTCTCGTTTAAACTCGTGTATCTTTTCAAATTTATTTTTTGTTTTGTTCCTGCTGTTGCTGTCGCTGCTGCTGTCGTCGGTTGTTGACACGCGAGAGAAGATTCATCATCGTTTGCTGTGGTTTCGTTGTTGATACTCTCCGTTTTAGTTTTCAAATCGACGGTTATGGAAGCATCGTACGAATCGAAACTGGCAAATTTTAAATTTTTATTCTCGGTTTCATCAATTTTCTGTTGTTTTGATTCGCAAAATGAATAATCGTCATCAAAACCATCGTCGTCGTCGTCGTATTCGAATTCTGTGTCCGTCGATAAATCTTCTAAGTCTAAAAAAACAGAATCGCTACCGACGGAATCATCGACGGTTACTCCTCCCTGATTATCCAGCGGAAAATTTGAAAACGAAGACGCGTTTAAACTTTGACTCGCGATCGATGTCGATTGACTGTAACCTCCCAAGCTACTAATTGATGCCAAAGGAGCGAGTCCTAAACAAACAAACAAACAATCAAACGTTATACGGAATTTGACACATACGACTTAAAAAAAAAAGAAAAAATTACCGGAAGGAGTTAAAAATTTAAATAATAATTAAACGTTATATTTAAATATGACCCCCAAAATAATTTTCCGGTAAAAAAAAAAAAAATTGAAACGTTTCGTGTTACAGACTGTAACAGAAAAACAAGTTTTTATGTTAATCATAAAAAATTTCGGCGCAAAATTGTTTTCGTTTTATTTAAAAAACTAAATTTCGAGCGCCAAATAATAATTTTTTTTTGGGAAAAATTTACACTCGTTATTGACTTTGACATTTAATAAATATCGCGATAATGTTTTCCGCCCGCAAACAAACAAACAAACAAACATAACAACACTAAACATATTGTGTTTTGTTTTTGTTTGCGATTCGTGTTATCGTGCGTGATAAGTTTAGGCGTAATTGATAATTACAGAAACAGATACAAACTTATCGGATAAAAGATATTTTCGATTTAAAGCAGAAGAAAAATTTTGTTTTCTTTCGAATGGGGGAAAAATAATAATAATAATAATTACCAATGTCAAAACTGGCAACGGATAAAGTGTGTATGTGTTCGTTATTTCCAGGCACTTTTAAACCGCTCATTGTCGAATCGTCGTTTAAATTTTTTTCACTTCCAGTTGGTGACATTTCCGGCGTCGGTTGAATCACCTAAAAAAAAAAAAAAAAATTTTTTTTTTATCATCACGGTGTGAAAAATGATGGGAGTGGGAGTAGTACCTGAATATCGATGGGATAATAAAATTCCGAAGGTTCTTTTTTTTTTTTCTCTACAATTTTTTCCCTGCTGTGCCTGAGCAAATATGGAGGAGAATATGGGAGACCGATTTCGAAAGCGGAACATCTTCTCTCCAAATAAGCCGAATCCGCGCTCGAACACGTGACGGAACTAACTCTTCTACTCGAAAATATGTTTAAATAATTTTTACAATCCGTTAAATTAGGTAAACGATTGTAAAATTCATCGCCTTCGTCGAGTGACGCGGCAGCCATGTCGTCGTCATCGCCAACACCCCCGTTGATTTTACCGATTCTCGTACGTTGAACGTTCGGCGAATTGAATTGCAATACGGAACCTGTTAATGACACGTTATTATTATTATTATTTGATGACATCATTTTCGATTCAAAAGGTTTTATGTAATTGAATTTTTCACCAGGTAAACTTTTTCCTCTCTGTTGCCAAACGGAAACTCTCAGAGGTGGTGCCAAATGACTATAACCGCCACCGACGCTTGAAAATCTTGGCGAAAGTAATATTTGATTGGCATTTTCAAATGATTGCCTTCTTTTTTCCAATGACGTGTAAAATGACGTCGCTTCCAAAGCTGCTTGCAATGCTCTATCTTCTTCTTCTGCTGCTGCCGTCACGGCAGCATTTAATTGTTCTTCGCTCAAAGTTTTACTCGGTTTGCAATAATTTTTATAAAGAACCAAAAGAATCATCATGCTGAAAAATCCTTTAAAAAAAAAAAATTTGTGGAAAACTTTTTATTATTATTCTTTAATTAACTTTCTTTTTATTTTTTTTTCCTTTGACTCTTTTCCATTTAAAAGGAAAAAGTTTTAAGTCTTAATTCAATTAAAGTCATTCATTCAAATCAAAAAAAAAAAAAAAAGAAATTACGAAGTAAAAAAGTGTTTGCTATAAGAAGAAGTAGAAAAAAAGGTGAAAAGGTTAAAAAAAACCTTTTCAATTTAAATTTTTTTTTTTTTTTAACAAAGAATCGGAAATAATATCTCAACAGGTGAAAAAAAAAACAACAGCAGACGAAAATAAAATAAAAGAAAAAAAGAAAAAAGAAAATTTTTTTTCTTTTCTTTTTTCTTCTTTTATTTTTTTTACTTTTTTTTAACTTTAATAGAAAATCAATAAAAGAAAAAAGAAAAAGAAATTTTGAGTTCGAGAAGAATTATTTATCTAATTCTAATTCCACGTCTTTTTTTTTTTACACGACAAGAAACGACAGCAAAATCGCGACAGGACGTTATCATTTCAATAATTTTATTATTTAATTTATTAAAAAAAAAAATTTTTAAGTTTTACGTAATTACGGACTTATTAAAAATAAACACGTGTTATAATGCCACGTTTTTTTATCAGTTTCTTATCAGTGATAACAATAATAATAATAATAATAATAATAATAATAATAATAATAATAATAATAATAATAATAATAATAATAATAATAAATTAATTTTTTTTTTTTCATAAATATTAGTTACATCGCTGCTGTTGTTTTTTTTTTCGGAAGTTTTCCGCTTGTTGTCTTTTTCTCTCTATCTCACTCTCTCTCACTCTCACTCTCTCTCTCTCTCTCTCTTTTCTCTTATTGTCTCCTTCCACGTTTTTTTTTCCTTCCCAAGTAATAAAATATAGTAAATCGGATAAAGTTTTTGTAAAACTTGGAAAAAAAGAAAAAAAAATTCTTAAGGGAATGAAAAAATCCAATGAGAGAAAAAAAAAAAAAACTTTTTTCTTTCTTTTCCTCTTCCTCTTCTTCTTCTTTTATTATCATTATCATTATTATTATTATTAAAGAATTCTTGTAGTAAAATTACTCGAATGAAAAAGAGTAATAAATATATATATATATTTTTTTTTTAAATTTTTCTCTCTCTCTTTTTTTTTTCTAGCGCGAATTGATTGATTAGATTAAATTATTTGTTGTTGTTGTTTTTTTTCATATTTTATTTTATTTTTTATTACTCGATAAATAAAATAAAATAAATAAATAAATAATAAAAAAAAACGAATAGATGATGGTAATAATGATAATAATAATAATAACAACAACAACGATAATAATAATTATTACCATAATAAAAATCAATTAGAATGAATGATTATGTCGGGATATCGTGATAATTATTATGTTTAAGATCGGGGATAAATAACGTCGTAATCGGCCTTCCCGGATTTATTATTGCGTATTATTATTATTATTATTATCGATAAGAAAAAATTGAAAACAATCAATGACAAACGAATCGTGTGTATAAAATTTTTGGTTGTTTGTTGTTTTCAGTTTGCGTTATTTTTATTAAAGGCCGAAAGGAATTTTATTATCGTTGATAATGCGATGATAACAATTTGAATTTTTTGGCTCTCGCGGGTACGTGGGGGAGGGGAGGAGGAGGAAGTAGGAAAAAGGGGAGACGAATGAAAATTTACCTCCCAATGTGGCAGCGATACGAATTCCTGTCATGACGTCATAAGTTTTATAAAATTCAATTTTAATTCTTTCCCGTATTTCATCTTTGGGCGATGTCACCGTCGCACCGTGGTTTTCTTCTCCAATGAAAATCAATGTTGAATTTTTATGGTCCCTCGTTTCCATTTTTCCATTTGTTAACTGTGAAAATTTAAAAAAATATATCATTTATTATTATTATTATTAATATTTTTTGTTTTTCCATCCCCCCACTTGAAAAAATATTCGTTTTTTTGCGGTGTTATTTATTAATCTACATCAATCAATTCATTATCGGGTGTACGTATTGAGAGCGAGTTAAACGTCAAAAATAAAATCGATTCAAAGTGCGTGTGCGTATTTTACGCAGAATTTAAATGCGTTTGAAAAAAAAATGGCTTCCATTAAAATTATGTTGCACGTATTTAAATGAAAATTTTGCACCGATATGTTTAATTTAATTAAACGATTCTGCGTTGTAAGCATATTAATAATAATAATAATACTCTTTATTTCGTTTTACAGAAAAAAAAAAAAAAACCTCTTAAAAGTTTTAATTATACTTTTTGTCACGCTTTCTCGTTATGCAAATAGCATAGCACACAACAAAGAGAGAGAGAGAGAGAGAGAGAGAGAGAGAAGGAAAAAAAAAAAGTATTCGTCAACCACGTTTAAAATAAAAACGCTTTTAGGAATTTTTCTTGTTTTTTTTTTTTTTTAATTACTTAACGAGAAAAAAATTCAAAAAAAATTTAATTAAACAATCAGAGACCCTGTCTTTTTTGTTTTGTTTAGTAATGTTTGTTTGTTTGCTTTTAATTTTCATAAGCAAATACAAAATAAATAAATAACAAAAAAAAAAAAAAAATCGCTAAAGTTTAAAAGTTAAAAATTATAAAAAATGGACGGTTAGAATGTAAACATTGAAAAAAAACAAAAATTTATTATTATTATTATTATTTTTAACGGTCATTCCGTATTATATAGTATTTAAAGAAAACCGTAATAATAATAAGATGATGATGAAGATAATAATAATTAATTCGTCACCCAATTATTTACAATCTTGACGTTTATTAAGTGCCTGACGTAAAATTAACGCGTAAAACTCATTCAAAACGTTAACAATAATAATAATAATAATAATAATAATAATAATAATAATAATAATAATAATAATAATAATAATAATAAAGGGACAGAAAAAGTTAGACAATACTTGAAGATAGTAAACGCTTCAGGTATTGATAAGAGGAGCACCCATAATTGGCTATGGCGTGGACCAGTGGTGTGCTCAAGATCAGGCATTGCGGACCCATAATTACGAGAAGGTATTTCTCAAAGTCCGCCAAGGCGATATGTGTCGAATTTGTCAATCGCAGTCGGAAACAATCGATCATTTAATTTCCGGTTGTCCGATATTGGCAACATATGAATATTTAAAAAGGCACGACAAAATATGTAAATATTTACATTTGTCGTGAATATGGAATGGATGGATTACCCAAGGAGTGGTACAAGCCCGGTTACGATAGCGGGTCCATGCACAGTTTTGTATGATCAACAAATCCACACTGACAGAACTGTGCCAGCCAACAAACCGGATATCATCCTGAAGCATGATGCCGAAAAGGACAAAAACAGCCAAAAAAGCAGGCCAAAGGCTGAAATAACCAGGATGTGGGGAGTAAAGACAGAAACGATTCCGGTCATCGTGGGAGTATTGGGGGGAGCCATGCCACATTCAATAAAAAGAAGTTTAAAGAAGATTTTGAAGAATTTAAAAGGAGAAAAAACCATCCAGGAAATCGCACTATGTGGGACGCCTCACATTCTCCAGAAAATATTATAAATACCACCTACGAAATTCGGGAAGACATTGGGTAGAAACCTGAAATAAATGTTTAAAATTCCCGGAAAGTACACAAAATCTTGTCGTGATAATAATAATAATATTTCAAAGAGCTTTAACAAAATCGAAAGGGGAAAATAAAAATATTTTTCTTACACTCCTGGGAAAGAAAAAAACAAAAAAAGAAAATTTTTTTTTTGTTAGAAATGTTTTTTTACCTGAAACAAACAAACAAAAAAAATTTTTACTGCTCCTGCAGCAAATAAATAAATAAATAAAACATAAAATATTTTACTACAACATCGACCGGAAATAATTAACCTACAATAAACAGGAAAAAATGAAAATTTTCATCATCATCATCATCATCGTCATTATTATTTTATAAATTCTCATTCACGAAATCATTTTGGAAAAGAAGATTCACGTAACGGTTTATGTAATTTTTTTTTCCCAGGATCGAAAGCAAAATATAAAAAAAAAAAGAAAATTTTGCGATCGCCATTTTTTTTTTCCTGGCTGTTGTTTGTTGAGATTAAACGCAGGCGGTCGTTAAATTTTTTTTTTTTTGCTTTTGAAAAAATCGGATTTAAAAAAAAATGCGTGGAATTATTTGAATCTCTCAACGCGAAACGTATAAAAATAAAATTAAGGGCGATAATAAAAAAATTTTTTTTTTTTACTAAGATCTAAAACTGTTTTTGATCGATGAAAAACAAAATGAAAGAGAGAAGAAAGAGAGAAAGAGAGAAAGAAAAACGGAAACGAGTGGGAGGAATAAGGAGAGAGAGAGAGAGAGAGAGAGAGAGAGAGAAAGATGGTACTAAAATAGAAAAGGAAAATAAAGATGTTGTTGGAAAAATTTGACGTGTCAATCGATTTTAGTCAAAAAAAAAATAATAATAATAAGAAAAATTTTCCTTTTTGTAAGAAAAAAAAAGAAAATTCCTTTGTCGGTGTTTAAAAGGAAAAACAAAAAAAACAATATGGTTGATTTAAAAAAAATGATTTCGTTATTTAAAAAAAAAAATAAAAAAATTTCAGGAGTTGATTAATTCCTTTGATTAATACGAAAAATAAAAGGAAAATTTTTTTTTGTTTAAAACAAAGGAAAACTTTCTTTTACGACTATTGAATCACATTTAAAAATGATAATAATAATTATAATAATAATAATACTAATCACGACGATAATAATAAATTCATTAAAAAAAAAATTTTTCAAAATCTTTTAAATTTTTTAAAAAAGTTCGGAAAATTCAACAATCGACGTTTGTTGTTTGTTTGTTTGTTTACTAAGTAACGAAACAAATTAATCAAAATGAAAAAAGATCTAGAAAAATTTTTTTTCGGAAAATCTTTTATAAACGCTTCAATTTTCCAAAGAAATTCGGAGCCGACAGAATGAAAAAATATCTTTTATATAAATAGATTTTACGTAATGACGTCATCAAAATAAACATTTTTCTTTTAAGTCAACAGCAAAATGAAAATTTTCTTTGTGACGTCACAATGATAATAATATATATAAGTCTAATATTAGGACTGAGTTTAGTATATTAGTAAAATATTCTATTCAAATTGTTAAAATTTCTAAAAGTTTAGAAAGGAAAATTTCTTTTTTTTTTTTTTTTCCAAACTTGAACTTCCGGTCTATTAAATAATAATAATTATAATAATGAAAATTATCCGGAGAGAAGTTAATTATGAAAATTCCGGTCGAAAGAGGAAAGGATTTTTTAATTTCCATCGAGTTATTTTTGATCGTACCGGAAACCCGGTGCGACCGCCATTACCATCACGCGTAACGCCGCCATTTTTATTATTTTTTTTTTTAGTGGTGGAAAATAAAATTTTTACCGGAGAAAAAAAAGGTCTTTTGGGAGTAAAAAAGGTTGCTTTTTCGAAAAAGTATTAAAGCCTTTTCTTTTTTTCACGTTACGAACAAAAAGAAAGGAAAAAAAATTGCGGGTAGAAAATGAAAAATTCACGTCAGTGACGTAAACAAAAAAATTTTCCAAAAAAAATTTTTTCCTTTTTCTGATCTCACTTTAACGTCGTAAATTATGATGTCATTTATTTATTTATTAAAAAAATCGGATTTGAATCATTATTATTATTATAAAAGCAGAAGAAAATTTGTGAATTATGACGTAACAGGGCATGTGCGCCGCAAAAAAAAAAGAAAAATTTACTTGTTGCCGTTGTTGTCGAGGCAAAATGCCAAAAATTAAATTTTAAAATTTTTTTTAAAAAAATTTATCCGGTTTCGTTCATTCGTTTGAATAAACAAAACGGTTAAGCGTTTCCGTTTCCGGTTTTTTTCCTCCATAAAAATGAAATATTGATTTATACGCGGTATGTGCAACGACCACACGATGGATGAACGAACTACTACGCGTTTAATGCAATTAAAAAACCAAAAAAAAAATTGGGAGGATGAGCAGACGAGAAAATGGGGGAAGGGGGGTTTTACGTAACCCCCTTCTTCCCCCTTTCCTCTCTCCCTCATCGTAGTTTTTTTCAACGTTTAAATTATTAATAATATATGTGTGGGGGCGGGAGAGGAGGTTAAAATTTTCGGAGAGTAAAAACACCGATGGAAAATAATAAAAAAAATTTTTTTTTTTTTTGTTCGTCCCTCGTTAATAAAATTTTCATTTATTATTCACGGCCATTTTTCTTTTTTTTTACGTTCGCCATTTTTTTTTTTTTTTATTTCGGATTTCAAACGACAGAATTTTACGAGTAGGAAAAAAAAAGGAAAAGAAAGAAGGAAATTATTTACCTTTTTTAGAGTTTGTTTCCTTCCATTTTTCCTTTTCGAATCGAACAGAAGAGGAAAACGTACCGAAAACTTTAAAGAGGAAATTTTTTTTTTTCAACGACAGCAACAACAGCGAATTTATAAACTGTTAAACACTTTTTAGAAAAATACCGATCGTCATAATAATAATAATAATAATTATAGATTTAAGATGGTGACACGTCGCGACGTGTGACGATTTAAACGAAAGTGGAAGAAGAAGAAGAATGCTCCTAATTTGCTAACAAAAAAAAAAAAAAATAATTTTTCGAGAAAGGACCGAAAGAATCCGAAAGTTATTCCGAAAAGAGAGAAAGAAGGAAAGGGGGGAAAGAAGGGGGCCTGAATCTCCCCGAATAATTAAAAGTTTTATTTCTTTTATTGTAAAAGAAAGCATGGAAAGCGATTGATAAGAAATTATCAATTTAAATTCATTTCTTTTTTTCAAAAATTATTTCGCAAATGTGACAAAGTGAATTCTTCGTTTTTAAAAATAAAATTAATTGACGGATCGATAAATCGATCGATCGATCGATCCATCGATACAATCGATTTATTTACACCACGTTGAAAAAAATTTTTATTAATTAATTTTTTAGTTGGTTGAAAAAAAAATTTCCTTTTTTCATTAAAAAAAAAAAAACCTTTTTCTTATTTTTTATTAATTAAATTTATAAAAGGGCAAAAGGTTACACGAAGGGTTAACACAATGAAGGGTTACCAACATTATTTCACTTTTGATTTTCACGCGCGTTTTTTTTCTTCTTCTTTAAAAATAATGTACTAATTGATTTAATTTCTTTTTCTGTTATCAAATTACATTCAAAACAAAAATAAATTTTATTATCATTATTATTGCAAAAAAAATTTTCCAGTTAAATTCCATAATAATTTTTACGCGACATTTATTACGTCATTTATCACGTGACAAATTAAATCGTATTTTAAAGGGGAACAAAAAAAAAAATAAAAAAAATTTTCCAGTTTTTGTTTTTGTTTTTTTTTTTTTTTTTTTTGTCTAAACCATTTTGCATTCCTTTTTTTCGGGGGGGAGGAACGGGGGAGGGAATAGGAAGAAGAGGAAGAGAAAAGGTTTTCCACTTTTAAGAATTTTTAGTGTCGAAATTTAATTTCCGGTTCTTTTATTTTTTTTTTTTTCAAAAGAATTTTTAACAAAAAAAAAAGAATTGTGGCAGTAGTTAAATAGATGGGGAGAGGAAACGAATGTGGAAATGAAAACGGTTACGAGGTAGGGGGTGAGTAGTGGGTGTGGTGGCGAGGGGTCGGATGGGTTCGGATAACGATTGTAAATAAAAAATAATAATAATAATAATCATAAAAAACTCACCTGTAATAAAAATCATTTTATTTATTTATTTTTTTTTTTTTTATAAATTCATCATCGTGTATTCGTTTGTTTTATTCACCATCGCGTTTTTTCTCATTTTTGTTTGTTTATATCGTTTTATACATCTCTATAAAACAAAAAAAATAATCGTTTAGTCGTGCATATCATCATTATTATTATTATTTCACGTGTTTGTTCGTACGCACGCGTAATCATCATCACTTTAACTAATAAAAAAAAATCCGGTTATTAAAGCGTTAAATTTCTCGAAAAGTGTGAATAAATGAATTAAAAAAAAAAAGGAAATCGAACGTTTAAAAATTCGATTCGAACGTTCAACAAACAACAAACAGCAAACAGCAACAAACAATAACAGAAAGACCTAATTATAGAATCGACTTGAAATTTTTTTTTTTTTAACTCGTCGTTTCTGTTTTTGCGTTTTTTTTTATGTTACAAACCGATTAAAAAAATTTTTTTTCGGGGGGGTGGTAGGGGAAGGGAGGGGCAATAGTTGAAAAAATAATAGAAAATTCTAGAACGTAATAATAATAATAATAATGGAAAAAATTTAAATTATTCCAGCAACTCGTTTTATTTTCGAATAGCAGAGAACGAAAATTTTATTTTATTTTTCTTGCTCCCCAAATTTTTGCTCTCTTTATTTGCGGACCCCCCTCCCGTTTTTTTAAACATTTATTATTATAAACTTTTTTTTGTTAACTACACAATTATTAACATAAATAAATAAATAAACCGGAAGTTGTACGTAGGCGTGGAATATTAGAAAAAAACACAATCGCGACGATTTCGTTCGATATTTTCTTTCTTTCTCTCTCTCCCGAAAAAAAAAAAAAATTCGCACAACGACAGGAAAAAATTTTTTTTCTTTATTTAAACATTTTTAAAGGGATCTAACAACAACAGCAACAGCAAAAACAAAAAAAATTTCAAAAAATGTATACGTGCGGATCCGATAAATTTATTTTCATGACTGAAAGTTTTCTTTTTTTTTTTTTGAAAAAAAATCGACATTGCGACGCAAATGGCGCGCATTTAAATAGCCATGCCTTACGCCCAGACAACAAAATTTTTTCCTTCTTTTTCTTCTTCTTTTTCTTCTTCCTCTTCCAGGATTTTATTATTATTATTATCATCATCATCGAGTTTTCTTTTTTTTTTTTATTAAATAAATAAATAAATAAAAAATTTTCCTTATTTTTTTTTTTTTAAATTTGAATTTTTTTTTTTACGGTAACCTCGTTCGTATTCAAATTTTTTGTTCTGTTTGTTTTTGTTTTTTGTTTGTTCTTGTAATTTTATTTGAATGCATTATTCAAATTGATTTTTTTCGCGTCGTTATCAATTATCATTATACCACGTTTTTTAAAAATTATTATTATCATTATTAATTAATTAATTAATTATTTAAAAATTAAAAATTAATAAAGGTCGTTTTGATAAGGAATGTTGTACCTGACATTTGTCGTTTTCTTTTTTACCGATTTTATTATTACTTGTCCGGAAAATGCATAAAAATTTATTTTATTATAATGATGACGAGGATGAATATATAATTATAGCAGAAGAAAAAAAAAATTTATTAATGATGTAGAAAGAAGGGAGGGGGGTGAAAATGAGGGAAAAAATTTACATTGAAATAAATGATCGATGAAATGAAATGGATAATTTTAAACGATTCCTTTTTTTTTTCTTTCCAGGAATATATTAAAAATTTTAACGGATTCCAGCCGTTTAGTAATAATAATAACGATAATGATGATGATAGTAAATAAATTACGAAATAAATAAAAATTCAAATGAATTTAAATTGAAATTTTTTTCAAAATTTGTTGAAAAGTTACCGACAACGACATCTTTTATTTTTTTTAATTAACTAATTATTTCGCAACAACATCGTAAGATGATGCGTTTTTCATCAATAATAATAATAATAATAATAATAATAATATATAAATGACGTAAAAGCCTTTAGGAAAATTTTTTTTAATCATTAATCATGCGTTTAACGTTCGAAACGTTTCACTCGTCAAAAATAAAATGAAAACATGGCGAACGTGTCGTCGCCGTCGTTTACATCAATCACGGAAAAAATAAATAATAATAATAATAATAATCCCATTTCGTTTTAAACCCCTTTAAAAAATGACCGAGAGGGAGGGAAACTGAGGGTTACAGGGGAAAGTGTCGAGAAAAAGCGAAAAAAATTTTATTTAAAAACGTTTAAAATTTCCCGAAAATTAAAAAAAAATTTTCCGATCTAAAAAATTCATATGTAATTATATTTAAACGTTTGTACTTAATAATAATAATGATAATAATAGGACACGGCATAGTTTTTTTTTTTTGCACATCCGTTCGCAATTAAAAAAAAAAAAAAAAAACGCGGCGAAATATTGTAATGTAAACAATTTTTCATGCGGAAAAATTAATTATTGGTTGTTGTTGTTGTTGTTGGGATTTGTGTAATTATCGTCAAGGATGAAAATTTTTTTTTCTGTTACAATTCATACATTTTTTTTTGTTTTTTTTTTTTTGGGAGAGGGAGGGGAGGGGGGAGGGGAGAGGAGGAAATAAGAATACAAAATAAAGAATTTTCTACCGTGACGTAATTTTTGATGGGTGTCGTAGTAAAAAATGTCGGTGAATTTTTTTTATTTCTTCGAATTTCATTTTTGAAAAATTATTATTAATAATAATAATTAACGTCGAATCGATTCTACGTACGACTCCCCACCCTTTACTTTCCTGGGGGGGGGGGGTGATTTTCACACACGCGGTTTTTACGAATGACTAAAATGTGTTTGTGTGTTTGTCGATCGTGCGATTGACCATAATATGGAAAAAATTTTTTTACGACTGTAACCACTTACAAAAAAAATTCCCGAGGGTAAAAATAAAAGAAAAGAGAGAGAGGGGGGAGAGATAGGGAGAGAGAGAAACGTTCTTGAAACGTCTCGAATTCAAACTTATAATTTTTTTTTTTTTTAAAACGTGAAAAATTCTTCCTGGAATTTTTTAAAATTCCTTGGTAGGTGGTAACATCGACACGGCCGTCGATATATTTTTTTTTTATACGCGAGGGATGAACTCTTAATAAAAAAGAATTTTCTAGAAGGATTATAAGAAAATAACGCACACGTACGCACGCACACGCACACGCACCGTTAAAAATTTTTAATTAAAATAAATAAATAAATTCAATGACAACAAGATAATTTAATCGAATCGTTTTTTGAGTGATGATGATGACGATGATGATTATGGTAATGGCGGTGATGGTGGCGGTGGTAGTGGTAGTGGTAATCGTGGCATCAGAATTATCGCGTACTTAAATGTTTTTAAACGATTTTACCCTTTTGAGAATTACAAGGTTTTCTTTTTTTTCGATCGTTTCGCGAGTTTAAATCAATTTTCAATAGCCGGAAATTTTTTTTTTTTTTTTGTTACGCTCGAATTATTTCCACGAAAATATTTTTTTTCCACCGACATGATTTCTTTTTTAATAATCGATTTAAAAAAAACTATTTTACCGTAATAACGGTCAAAAAAAAAGAAAATACCATCGCAAAAACAACGGGGAGGTACCTTCTCGATACGACCGTTGGAAATTTCATTTAAATGGGTGATGACGTCAGAGTTTAAATGCCTACGTAAACAAATTGATTGACGATAATAATACGGGGGAAAGTGTTTAGGCGATAAGACGATCTTTTGAGGGTTTTTCGAATATTCCGGGGGGCCGGGGGGATAGGGAAACGTTCCTTGACGATCACACGCACGCACACGTACACGCACACACACAGGCAATTAATATGAATGAAGTAAAATATTTATAAACAAGTTAACGTAAAAGGTAAAACGGGATAAACAAAAATTTATTCACGATAAAAAATCTTTCCCTCGATTTAAAAAATAATTTTGTTGGTTTTTTTTTTTTTAATAAATCCCCCATAGCAGCCGACGATTGTTTACATAAAAAAAAACTCGTTTAACGAAAAAAAAAAATTAATTTAACGTTAACACAGTTGATTGGACGAAAGACATTGAAAAAAGAAGCTGCTGGAGCAAAAAAATTTTTCTTTTTTATATAATCACTACGACTTATGGTTATCACCTTGATAACAATGTTGTTTAGTATCATAAAACTGTTTTATTATTATTATTATTATTATTATTATTATTATTATTATTATTATTATTATTATTAATATTTTCTCATAACTAAATCATCATGGTAATCCGATCGTTTTAATTTAAATAAATTAAACAAATTTTTT
>NW_002986996.1:326468-346870 GCF_000006295.1 Pediculus humanus corporis
TTGTCGTTGTTGTTTGTTTGTAACCTACAACTACGAGAAAAATTTTTTTTTCTCTCTTGAAAATGGTTAAAATTACAAAATGAATTTCGAAATGATCGACTCCGCGCCCCCTTTTTTTAAAAATAAATATTATTATTATTATTATTATTATTATTATTATTATTATTATTATTATTATTATTTTATTATTACGCACACACACACATATATACATCACTGTTCGTTTCCTTTTGTGGTAAGTAAGACCGAACGTAATTTAAATAAATCTCTTTTTTAAAAATGAAAACGTTCGTTTTTGCTTTTAACGTCACACATTCTACCACGATGACGATGAGGAACACAAAAGAAGGAAAAAATCTGAAGTTTATTCGAGCTTAAAACAAAAAAAAATTTACACTCCTATTATTATTATTATTAAACGGGTAACAATTAGCAAAGGTTAGAACAACATTGACACCGATAAATATATATTATTAAATTAAAGTCACGTGGTAGTTTTGAGAGAAAAAAAAAAAATACAGAAATTTTGCACAAATTTAAATGTTTAATTTTTTACGTAAAAACTTGCTAAAAAAAAAAAAGTTATCAAATGTTATCAAGTGTCAATTATACGTAATGATAAAAAAACCAACATGGAGAAAATCGACAAATAAATAAATAATTTTATTATTATTATTATTGCCGTAATTAAATTGAATTTTATGGGTTCCAGTTTTTTAATTTTACCTTTAAATCATCATCATCATCATTATCATTATTATTATTTTTGTTTGTATGTTTTTTTCATTTCAGGGATTTAAAATGGTAGTGGTAGTATAAGGAAAATGTTGAATTAAGGAAGAAGATTTTATTGATTTTTTCCAGATAAAATTTTTTTGACAAAGAAAAACGTTTCAAGTTTAAATTAATTTATTAATTTGTGGTTTTAAATTCCCCCCCCCCGCCACACTTCTCCTGGTGCTGCTGATCCCCTTGATGCTAATAAATAATCAAAAAATTTTTGAACTTGACATTGTCAAAAAAAAAAAAAAAATTTTACTGGAGGCTTAGAAATTTTTTTTTTTATTAACCGAGGAGAAATGCATTTCCTATTAACCTCCCCACCCGGTAGCAGAGAAAGCGTGGGGAGACTCAACCGAAACCACTACCCAACTAAAACTCCTGGAAATGTTTCACCGAGGTCTTTTTCCTGGAGGGAGGAGCGCTCAAGGGAATTTTAACTCGCATTTCAGCCTCAAACCCCACCTGAGCCAGAACCTTCAGGCCCACACTCGCGAAAGTGGGAATCCTACCTGAGGAAGATCCCGGTACTTCCTCTTTTTACCCTTCTAGAAACATTCCCGATCTGTTACCTTCATTCCTGCCTCTTCCGGAAAGTCTTCAAGTGTCCGGGGAGAGAGATGTCCGGGGTCGCGAATCCATCTGTCTTCCTTTCGCATCGCTACTCCGTATTTTCCCTATTTGGATCAAGTACTCAGTTTAACCCCCTCGAACAAGAGTTGGCTCATCCCAATGCCTCGAATAGGTTCTAGGTCACTTACCCCCTTATTTAGGTACAGGTCTGTCCCTGTTTGAACAAGCTGAAATCGAACTTACATTTCCAAGATTTAGATTCTAGATTCTCAACTCTGTGACTTTTGGACCAATTTTTTCCCTTTTTGAGCTCAACCTTGGTTGCTCGCCCCCCCCCCCCAAGTTGAAGATTTATCCCTAGCAGATGCCTAGTCGACGTGAGAAATCCAACTGAATAAAAAGCAAAAAAAAATCCGTTCAAACGAATACTTTGAAATCAGTGTTACCAACCGACAAAGATTTTTAATAGAAAAAAAAATAAAATAAAACGTATTTTTATTACGTGCGTGAGTGACAAAAGATAGTTATTACGTCACGGGGTGACGATCGTTTGAATCTTATTCATTACGTAATTTATTTATTTATTACTTTTTTTTATTATTATTACCACGTGATAAATAATTAATTTAAACGACACGAAAATTTTTTCTTTTTTTTTTTGTGCAAAAACGGAAATGGAAACGAATTTTTTATTTATTTATTTAGCCATCGGACCTGTTGTTTTAAATGGTAGGGCGTGTCACTTTTTTTTATAATAATCGTACAGGTACCAAGTAAAAAAAAAAAAAAAAGGTCTCGCGTTTGTTTTTTTTTTCTTTCGCATTTTATTATTATCATTATTCATGATTTATATCAAAGGGCTTTAGATTCAAGGTCCAGGTATTAGTAGGAGAAATGAAAAACAATTAGAAAGCATTAAAAAAAATTTTTTTTTTTTTGGTGTACACGTCACCAACTCACACACAAACGGATATATATGTACCTATTTCCCTCGTCCGAAGAACAGGTGAGACCGCAAGAAATTTTTTTTTTTTTTTTAAAGGTCGCCATTATATAATTTATAATTATACTTTTAAAAATTATGTATGTGTAACAGTCTTGAATGACCTTCAACCGATGTAGAAAGTAAAAGAAAGAAAAAAAGAAAGAACGAGGGAAAAAAAAACACTACCGGAACATTATTATAAAAAGTCATAGAGAAAATAAATATCACGCGCGAAATTTTTTTTTTTTTATCTGTGATTTCGTGATGACGTCATCGATTAAACGAGTTAATTTTTTTTTTTTTTAATCTATGATTTCGTGATGATGTCATCGATTAAACGATTAAAATTTTTTTTTTCTATTCATTTTTCCCTTATTTTGACGTTCATTCAAAAAAATTCAATGCGAATTATATTCATCCATTTAAATTTATTATCATTATCATCATGATAATTATTATTATTATAATCATTATCAAAATAAAACGTGGAAATAAACGTGACGGGTTCGTATTGAACGTATCGCCATATCGATAAACTAAATTTTTTTTTTCATTTTTTCATTTAATAATATCGAACGTTTAATAATATTTCGATTGTCTAGTTCCACGTTTGTTTTTTATCACGACGTTTATAAATATCCTTGACCACTTGTGGGCTTCCTAACAATATTTCATTTTTGCTTGTTCACTGTTCCTTCAATTCAAATCAGGGTCTTTGAGACACACGAGAGAGTTCGACAAAAAAAAATATTTCGTAACGGAGTTTAATGCCCCCAGTCAAGAGTGAAACAAAAAATGATAATGATAATAATAATTGTTTGTCGTTAACAGGAACAAACAATCGCCACATCGATCGATATACGACACCGAAAAATTTTTGAATTGTTTATAAAAATAATAATAATAAATATTTCATTCATTAAAAAAAAAAAAAAAACAAAACGTAAAATAAAAACGTGACGAGAGATTGCGATGATGATGCGGTTGATGATGATGATGATAAAGTACCTGAAATTGTTTTATCAATGAAACGACCTTGACCTGATAATAACACAAAATTATACAATAAAATTACGTTAAGTTTGTTAAGTAAATTTTTTTTTTTACTAAAAAAAAAAAAAAAACAATAAAATATCGATTTAGTAAAAGGTTATAATTAATTTTTTTAAATATACCGGAAGAGGAAGGAAAAAAAGGAGGGAAGGGAGAGGGGAGGGGAGGGAATTCCTGGATAATTGATCGCCTAACGGTTTTAGACCGAAAAAAAAAGTTGGATTCTTTGTCGCAAAAGAAATGTTAAAATTTTTTTAAAATTTATTAAATGTAGGTGAGAGATTGCAAAAAAAAAATTTAAAAAACCACAACAACAACAAACAACAAACAACAACAACAACATCACGTGATTTTTTTTTTTAAAATTCGAAAACGAGTAAAAAATTTACGCACATAAACAAGTTCTCTCTCCGCATACGAATATTTTACATAATTAATTGTTAAAAAAAGGTCTTATCACCGTTACGTCATAGGTTTTGAAGAAGGTTTGAGATAAAAGGTCATAGGAAAAACACGTCATCGTTTGTTCCAGAAAAAAAAATGGAAAGAAGGTTTTTTGCGAATAAAACCGAAAATCATGTTTGTTGAAATTCCTCATCTTCATCTTGTTCTTGTTCTATCTTGGAATTTAAAATCCGTGGTTGTATCACGTTTGTGTTTGTTGGGAAAGGTTAATAACCTGACGTACAACCACACCAACTCGTCGTACCTGTAAAAAAACCTTTAAATCATTTTACTTTTTTTTTGCACGAGAGTATGTTATATGTTAAAATCGCAGCAACCTGCGATGTTCCACCTCCATTTTTTCTTCTTCTTCTTTTTCGACATATAAAGATTCCTCTCGTCAGGGTCGTGATAATACACTCTACTCTACTCTACGATTCGTTTCCTATAAATACTGAGGTCGAGTAGTATTATTATTATTATTTTAAAAATAACCTTCGCCACTGACTTCAAAAAAAAAAAAAAAACCTTTTCGATAGTAGTTAATCAATCGTAAAAAAAAGGCTAAGTTTTAACAATTCGACTGTTAACTTACCTCCAGCAATGTCATTTTTATTATTATTATTATCATTATTTAAACAGTGTTACCACCGCTAACTTTCATTTATAATTTTATTAACTTTTTTTTTTCTTTTTCGACGAGTCACTTTCGTTTTTTCTTCTGCTTTTCCTCCTCTTCCTCCTGTTGTTTTCAAATAAATCATTATAATCCATGCGCAGAAATATTTATTAATATTATTATTATTATTATTATTATTATTATTAAATTATTCATTGGCTCTCGACGATTGTTTATAAATAAAATTATTTCGTTGCATAATAATAATAATAATAATAATAATAATATTATCATTATTATTATCGAAATAATAAATAAATAAAAATTCGAGGCCGTATTTGACGCGTATTTTTTACGTTAATAAATTTTACGTGTTTTAAATTCGTTTTTTTAAAGTTTTGGAATAATAATGATGATGATGATAATGGTGATGATGATGATGATGATAAGAAGTCTGGAGAACAAAAAATAAATAAATAAAACACTCACGTTTATGATTTTATCAAAACAAAAAAACGAAACAAAAAATATGGCGACATTTATGGTTTTTTTATGCAGTTTTTTTTTAAACTGTTAATTAGTTAATTAATTACGTAATTAATTACTCGTCTTAGTTTAGTAATAAATTATCATCAAATTAGTTTTAAAAAAAAAAAAAAATTACCGTAATTATTTCACGGTAAAAAATAAAAAATTTTTAATTTTTTAAAAATCAAAAGAAAAATTTTTTTTTTAAATTTTAAATATTAAAATTTATTCTTCTCTTTCTCTTTCTCTCTCTCTTTCTCTCTCTCTCTCATTCTCTCTGTCTTTCTCTTCGTCTTTTTCCTTTTCCAAAAAGATGATGATAAAAAAAAATATTAATAATTTATTATATACCAAAAACGTTATAAAAAAATTCATACGCACGAAACAAATTTTCTTTATTTTTATTTTTATTTTTCCTTCAGAAAATTCCAGCCGAATAAAAAAAAAAAAAATTAATAATTCGAAGATAAATGGAAAAAAGGTGAAAAAAAAATCAGTTTATTAAAAAAAAGCGTATTGATAATGATAATAATACGAAAAAAGTTTCCAGAGTGTGAATAATAATAATAATAATGATAATGATTCAAGGGCAATCTTCCACCGTATTAAAGTAGTTCCTGTTATTATTCAAGATCAGTATTTTGTTGTGTCTTTGAGGATTTGACCGATTCTCTGGTTAGTTGTTGTTGTTTTACGTCGTCCGTGTGTGTGGTACGTTGGTTGTGTTACATTCATTTATATTTTTTATTTATTTATTATTATTATTATTATTTTGGTTTTCATTTTTTTTTTTTTTTTTGGTTTTTCCAGTCGAATAAAAGAGAAAAAAAATTAACCGGAAATTATTAATTTAAATTTGAGCGTAAGTTTTTTTATTTATTTTTTTATTGTTTATTCATTTTAAAAATGTTTGTTTTTATTTTTTTTTTTTTTCGTGTTTTATTATTATTATTATTATTGTTTGTTGTTGTTGGTTGTTGTATAAAAAAAAAATTTCCAGTTGGGAAAATTTGTTATTCATTTTTCATCTTTTTTTTTTTTTGCGTTGGGGAAATTTTTTTATTTTTTATTTTATGCAAAATAAAATTTTTGGAATTTAAAATTCTAGAAATTTCCAGGGCGATGTTTTCCGAATCGATTTTTTTTTTATTAACAAATGATAATAATAATAATAATAAAATAATAATAATAATAATGGCGGTTGCGGTAGCGATTATTTATTTTTTTTTATTTTTAAAACGCCAACATATTTTTTTTACAACTCGAATACAAGGTGAGAGAAATGTTTTTTTTTAGAAAAAAAAACAAAAGTCGTGGCAGTAGATAGAAAGGAAATAGTAGTCGATTTATAAATATATAAAAAATTATTGTAATAAACCTCGGGCGACAAAAAAAAAATAACAAAAAAAAAAAAAAAAAAAAGAAAAAAAAATTTTTTTTTTTTACAAACTTCCAGCCTTTTTTTTTATCCATTTAAACTTTTTCCAGGTACGATTTTTTTTTTTTAAATTCTTATTACGATCCCGTGTTTAAGTCAAAAAGAAGGTTCAAAGCGAGTTCAAACGAAATCGCCAACGTAAAAAAAAAAAAATCGACAAATCCTCAACGAGACCGGTTTTTCGTGGTATTAGTGAAAATCGATTAGAAAAAAAATTTTTTTTTTTTGCAAATTTTTTTTTTGTACACGCGTCGTCCTCGTATTTATCATCTTCGTGTCGTGGAGAAAGTTTTTTTAAATGATGTTTTGCAAAAAAGAAAATTAAAAAGAGAGAGAGAGAAAGAGAAAGAAAGAGATAAAAATGAATAAAAAATTTTTGAATAATTAAAAAAAAAAAAAAACCTGATTTTCATTTTTTAATTTCAAATGTGACGTAAAAGGTTAAAAAGAAAAAAAATGGAGATTGTAATGATTTTTAGTATTAATAAAATTAATATTAAAAAAAATTATTACCGTAATTAATTTGTAAACAAACGAAATAATTATAATAATAATAATTAAAATAAATATGGCGTTTTTTAAATATAAAAATCAAAAATGAAAAAAAAATGTTTTTAAATTCGATTAAAAAGAAAAATAAAACGAAAAAACTTTGTTATGACAATCAACCTTGAACTTAAAGAGACAGAAAGAGTGAGAGAGATAGAGAGAGATAGAGAGAGATGGAAAACATATTCTCCAGTAATTTTATGGCGTAAAATATAAAAAAAATTCTAGATCGTCTCCGTCTGCTCTGTCTTAAATGGAATTCTCTTCGTGAAGATGTTTGTAAAAACTTTGTTGTCGTTACCTGGAAAACGCGATCGTCTCTCTCTCTCTCTCTCGTAAAAAAAATTACGATTCGATAATATATCGAATTTTATTCGTTCGATACGTTTCCCTTTTTAATTTTACTGTCAGTTAAAAATTATAAAAATTTTTTTTTTTTTTTTGGAAAGGTCACCTTAGGCGATAAAAAAAAACTGGAGGCCGTAAAAGAGCTGCTTTGTTCATTTTCCAAAACCTTTCAGTGTCTGGAAAAGAAAAAAGCGGACAATTTTAAATTTACGACCTTCGTAATAAAAATAATAATAATAAATAATTTTTAATATGTATATAACAATTGTTACAAATTCTTTTTTTTCTTTTCACAAGGTAATATTTACATACACGCGGGCTCCCTGGAAATTTAAATTTAAAAAAAAAAAAAAACTGGAAAAGAAAAAATCCTCACGCGAACGAGTCTGAAATCTCGAATCCATACGAATCGAATTAATTTTAATTTCGAAAGTTGGTAACATTTTCATCAAAATCAAATAATAAATAAATGATAAAAATTACCACCCGCAAAAAAGTTGTCGAAAGTTCTGGAGAATCGAGTTTTTTGAAAAATTAATTTTTTTTCAAAAAAAAAATGTCCGAAAATTTAAAAAATTAATTACGTAATAAAAAGTAATAAAATAATAATTAATTGATAAGAAAATTAAAAAACATCTCATCGAAAACATTGTCGATTTATATACAATATAAATAATAATAATGATAAATTAAGGGCGTGTTATCAACTTTTTTTTTGTAAGGTAATAAAAATTACCCGTAAGCTAAATATAAGAAGAAAAATTATTTATTAATGGTAATAAATAATAATCGAACGAATGACGAATAAAATAGTATTTAATCACGATAGAACAAAAAAAAATTACCTTACGTATAATAAAAATAATAATAATTAAATTATAATAAATATTACGTAATTTTTTATAAATTTATAAATAATAATAATAATTTTTGTAACGAATGAAACTTTGTAAAGTGAGTCGAATGGTATTAAACGTAATTAAAAGTTTTGCTTATTTTTTTTGGTAGCAATTTAAAACGCGGCGTTTTTTGTTTGTTGTTTGTTGTTTGTCGTTGTTGCATGCCTCACCCCATTGCGGAAACGCAAACCGCCAAAAAAAAAAAAATTCTTAACGCGTGATTTATTTATTCATATTTTTTTTTTCGATTCGTAAAAAAAAAAAATTATTTATTTATATATATATATATATATATGTGTGTGTGTTTTTTTTTTCTAATCCCACGATAAAAAAAAATTATTAGGTAATGCCTTTAAAATAAGTGGTAATAATAAATGTAAAAAAAAATTATTATTATTATTATTATTTAATCGCGTTTTCCTTTTCAATGTCAAATCCATCACCATTACTACTTTTTTTTTTTGATTTTTAATTAAGACGAACTTAAAAACGATTTCGATTCCAAAAAAAAAAACTCGCCATTTTTATTACATTTAAAATATCAATATTATTATTATCATCATCATCGTTTTTATTATTATTATTATTATTTTTATGATGATCGTCGTCGTGGTCGTCGTCGTCAAATATATCGAGTTTAATGTCATGAATATACGTGATTATTATTTTAACGACATTTAAATATTATTATTATTATTAATAATAATTTTATGTATTTTTTATTTTATTTTATTAAAAAGCACGCCAACGTTTCGAACAAAGAAATCGCAACAGCCAACAACAACAACCAACAACCAGTAACAATCCAAAAAAAAAATCCACGCGACAATAAAATCAAATAAAAAAAAATAATAAAAATTCGATATTTTTTCCGCATCGAACGAATGATAATTATAATAATAATGATGATGATAATATATTCATTAGTTTATGATAATGATAATATTAGCATAAGGGAAGAGGAGGGACGTGAGGAAAGAGTGGGGGAAGGGAGGGGAATGAAATGAAAATAAAAGTAAAGCAGGTGTAAGTGACATAAGTTAAACACGAGAAATTATCATAAATACTTGTCATAAAGTCGTACGGTATTCGTGAATAAGAAAAATTCTTGACCATTGACAAGAGAAGGTTGTTGTTGTTGTTGTCGGTTGTCTCAAATCAATATGAATGAGGGATTCAATGAATAAATCCACTTGCGTTGTTGTCCTTCACATTAAATTAATATGTGCGGGTTAATAATAATTTTCGTCTGGAAAACGCATTAACATTTTCCCGCACTTTTCCTCCCCCCCCCGTTTTTCCTCCTCCTTTAATCCCCTTCCACTTATGATTTACGTTTTTATTTTTTTTTTCCAGTTCATCTTTCCTAAAAATAATAATAATAAATTTTATTATCATGGGAATCGTGATTTTCTTTAAGGAAAAGTTTTCGAAAAAAAAAAAATTTTCCTCCTAACGAAAGATGATGAATTCTTCCCTCTCTCTCTCTCTCTCTCTCTCTCTCTCTCGTGTGTTCTTATCAGTAAATAACGGGAAATAATAAATCTATTGATAACCTGTTAGAATAACCTTCTTTAAAAATCTAAGGTATATACCTGATGGACAAAAAAAAAGGGCATTAATTGAAACGATAATAATAATAATTATACGCCGAACGTGTTTTTTTTTTTTTGATTTTTTCGTTACCGTGACTTTATTACCGTTTTCAAATTTTTTCCGTTTTTTATTACGGTAATTTTTTTTTTCAAATGGTAATTGTTCAGGTCTCACAATGTATTCCTAATTAAATGATAATGATAATGATAATGATAATGATAATAATGATAATGATAATGATAAAGAAAATTTAATCGTGGGAATTTTTTTTTTTTCGAAAACGTTTAGCATGTTAAAAAATTATTTATTATTATTATTATTATTATTATTTGTGTCGTGTTACAAAGGCCGTCAAAAAAAAAAAGGAGTAATTGGGGAGCATAAGAGTGGGGGGAAATGTTGGGAGGGGAGGAGGGGAATAAAGAAAAGGGAAGAACAAGAAAATTTATTTTGAATTGAACTCAATAATAAATTGGCAAAATTTTAATTAACCAAGTCAGTAAATTCGAGGTTTTCTTTTTTTTAAGTTAAATGTTTAAGTTACGGTAAACGTCATCATCATCATCATTATCATCATCGTCGTCCTCACTTTCGATTTTTCCCTTTTTTCTTATTTTTTTTTTCTCGTTATTCATTCATTTTCGTTTGCGTTTCGGCGGCGGCGGCGACGTGTGAAAAAATTTTTCAGTTTGAAAAATCCGGTTGCGTTGTCTTTCTCTCATCGTTAAAATTTTCGGGTCGCAAATTTTCTAAATAATGATAATAATAATCATTTTTGTAAAAAAAAAATTTTTAAGTATTTAAACGATAGCAAAAACGTTTTTTTTTTTTGTGATCGAGACCTTCGATTAATTTAAATTTTTTTTTTTACGAACGTAAGTCGTCGTCGAACTATCGTAGGAAATGGATAAAAACAGAAAAATGGTGGGTAGAATTTTTTTTTTATTCTTTAAAAATTCGTTTTTGGTAGAAAAAGGGGGAAGGGAAAAGGGGGGTTAAAGGTATTTAGAAAATATTACAAGAATTCCATCGCACGTGGTTTAAAAACGAAATATCGATTTTTATCAACTGGATTGAAAAAAAAAATTTTTAATTGGACTCAAATTCAGGAAGTTTACGAAAAAAAAAAAATTGATTGATATGAAAACCTTTCGCCTCCTTAACTTTATTAATAATAATAATAATAATTATTATTATTATCATATGTAAATATGGCCATCGGCCACACAAAGACACGAAAAAAAAAAAAATTGTTCAGAGAGAGCCAAAGACACACATTTTTTTCTTTTTTTTCTTAATACAATCACGGCCTTCGCGATATTTTTTAGGCGCGCGACGTTTTAAGTTTACACAAAAAACGTGTAATAATTAATTACCCGTAATATTTTTTTTCTAAATAATAATAATAATGAAATAATAATTCAATGTATTACTTGATAAGAAATTTTTTTTTTACAAAAGTAATAAATTCTAATATTTAATCATTCGTTAATGCGTTCAATCGTTTATTTCGAAAAAAAAAAAAAGAAGTGAATTTTATTACGCGGCGTCGTGTGACGTCATCGTAACGCGTGCGTTTTGTTTTTTTGTATATTTGGGTTACCTTGAAAAAAAAAAAATTATTAATTAAATTAAAGTGCATCATCAAAATGGTCTCGCCACATACTTGCACTAGAAAAAAAAATGGTGTCATTTAATTTTAAACGTAAAATAATTAAAAAAAAAAATTATTACGTAATAATAAATGGTAATAAATAAATAACTTAACCTAAATTCTAAATTTTTGTACTAATTTTTATTTTCCCGGTTAAACTTAGGTAATGTTTTTCTTGGACGAAAGTAAAATAACGCGGCATAATTTTATTACTAGGGTAATAATTCGGAAGGATTTCATCCCCTCCCCACCTATGTAATAAAATTATTTTAATAAGAAAACTCATCGGCAATCTCTCCAGTCGTTTTTTTGCGATTTACGCGCGTTATTTACGCATGCGTGCTCGTGTTATATCAACTTTCTTTTTAAATTCATTAAACCAAGGTTTTATACGAAACCGGATATTATTAATATTTTTTAAAAAAATGGAAGAATAACAATGAAAAATTGTTTTACAAAAAAAAAAAAAAAAAAAAAAAAAACTCGTTCGTATTTTTACCGGAGAATTTTTTAGGCGTGGCAATAACTGGAAAACTGGAAACGTTATTAAACGACTTTAATTTCGTTTTTTTTTTAATTTTTAAAATTTTTTTCTTTTCCAGACAATGCTTCCGGTGCCAGTGCTAGAAAAGCTTAAATTCCTATATCCGGTTTATGTATTAGGAATAATATCTGTTGGGTACATCGTCGGTGAGCTTGGTCACTATTTAATCGGTGTCACGAGTAAAGAAACGGCCAAAGATTTACACTACGGTGACATATCCTGTCAATTAAATGATACCACGTTATCAGTTAGCGAATTACCATTTAGTTGCGAAACTGCTAACAATTCCGAAACGTAAGTTTTTTCTTTAGCGAATCGATCGATCGATCGATTAATCGATAGATCGATGCGAAAAAATCAATTTGGTTTTTCCAGATACGCTTCAAACAAGGCTTCCTAACGTTTAATTTTTATTACGTCACGATATCACCTTGCGAGTGGTGTTGGTATTTATATCATTATTCGATAAATGACACACGATTAATATTAATGATAATGATGATGATTTTTTCCAGATGTTATTCTTACAACATAAACGGGACGCCATATTGCGAATGGGAATATAACGGTTTGGGTTTGGATTATCAAATTTTAGCCGGACCATCTTTTATAGCCGTTTTTACAGTCGTCGGAGTTTTCTTTGGTATCGTCGCCGATAGATGGAACAGGATACGAATGTTGACCATTTGCACGATTATATTTGCCATCGCCATATTTTTAATGGGAGCCGTCACAGAATTTTGGCATTTGGTCATATTGAGAATGGTTTTGGCTGCCGGGTTAGAAAATTGATTTAAAAAATTAAAATCATTTCTTAGGGGGGAGGAAGGTGTAGAGAGGAAATTGTAATTTTTTTTGTTTTTAGGGAAGCAAGTGTTAATCCGATCGGTACTGGAATTTTATCCGATATATTTCCAGAAGAGAAAAGAGCTTTGGTCATGTCTATATTTAATTGGGGTATATACGGTGGTTACGGTATGGCTTTTCCTGTCGGTCGTTACGTTCCCCTATTAAACGCATGGGATTTGGTAAGTTTTTATCTTGTTTTGAATTTTAAAAAAAAAAACCGAAAGTGAATAATTTTTTTCTTAAATGAGGGTTGGAGAGTTTGTTACTACGGTGTCGGAATCGTCGGTATCATCGTCGGTATACTCACGGGTCTTACAATCAAAGAACCAGAAAGGAAAATAATCGGGGAAGAAACGACGGCTGACAGAAGCACTCAGAAAAAGAAAAAAGATTGGAAAGTTATTTTGCAACCCCGTGTCGTTTTGCTTTGTCTTGCCGCTTCCATAAGACACACCGGTACGTTTCCCCCCCCCCACATTCCCCCCTCCTCCTACCATCCTCTCCCCATCGTCGAATAAATCATATGATTTTTAATTCCAGGTGGAATGACTTTCGGTTACAATTGCGACTTATTCTACCGTGAATACTTTCCCGATTACGATTTAGGTTGGTGGTTGTTTGCAGTAACTGTCGTCATAGGTTCCATAGGTGTCGTAGCCGGTGGTGTAATATCAGATAAATTCGTATCAAAAATGGGTATCAAATCGAGAGTTTTAGTTTTAGCCATAAGTCAATTGATAGCATCCCCATTTGCTTTCGGTAGCGTTTATTTCGATCCTGTCGGCGCCATGATAACATTAGCTATTTCTTATTTCTTCGGTATAAATTTTTTTTTTTACGAAAAAATTACAATTCCCCAATTAAAATCCTAATAATAATAATAATAATAATAATAATTTTTTCAGCCGAAATGTGGTTCGGTATTGTTTTTGCCATATTAGTCGAAGTCGTACCTTTATCAATGAGATCCACGACCGTTGGAATTTTCCTCTTCGTCATGAACAACGTCGGAGGAAATTTACCAATTTTAGTCGAACCAATCAGAACTTCTTTAGGATTTAGAGAATCGTTATATATTTTATACGCGGGATTTTATTTAATAAGTAAATATAAATTTAAGGAAAAAACGCGCGCGTTTTTTTAAACTATTATTATCATTATTATTTTATTTTGTTTCAGGTTCGTTTTTATTTTTAATAACGGTATTTTTAATGGAACCTAAATCGAACAATCCTTCAAATGCTAAAAACGAACCCATGGATTTAGGACACGAAAATCCTACGCTACAAGTTGACACGTTGGACTCTATAGCTAACGGCGGTGATAAGAAAGTCATGGAATCCTGTAGGCTTTAATCTATAATAATAATAATAATAATAACAATAATAGTAATAATAATAATAATAGTACTAATAATAATTAGTAAACGTGATAATAATTATTTGAAAGTAATTTATTTTAATAAAAAATAAATTATTTTTAAATAAATTTTTAAAGAATTTGACTGACTCATTTTGAAGTCGGTTATTTTTATTGTTGTTATTATTATTATTATTATGTATAACGTTTTTGTTTGTATATGACGAAAACGATGACGTGATATAACAATAATAATAATAATAATAATATAATTTTTTTTGTTCGCGTTTTTTAGTTGATGTTAGTATAAGATTTTAAAATTTAAAAAATATTCAGGTTGAATTTTTGTGTTTATTGTTAATAATTATTTAAATGAAATTTTCGACGACAATGATAATGATGATGATGATGATAATAATAATAAATAGATTGTAAATAGATTTTTAGAACAAATGCCAAAATATAAATTATTACGGGAGCACTTGTTGATAAAAAAAAAATTTTCTTTCTCTTTCTCTCTCTCTCGCGAAAGTTTAGCGTGAGTTTATCTTTTATTATTATTATTATCATTATCATTATTATTATCATTAAATCCGATTTAAAGAGGAGGAAAAAAAAAAGAAAATTTCAAACGAAAAATAAATGATTTGTTATAATATTTTTCCACGTGGAAAATTTTTTCTTTTTATACGTTTGGCAGAGTGTGAATGAAAAAATTATGTAAATTGAATGAATGAATGACTGAATGATTGATTGATTCGAAAAAAAAATAATTTTTTTTTTTTAAATATGTTTTAGAAAAGAAAATTTAGGAAAATTTTGTTTTTTTTTTAGTTTTTGTAATTTCGAATCCCAACTATGTATAATTTTTTTTTTTTTAATATTAAAATTTAGTTTTTTTTTGTTTATAAAAAAAAAAAAATTTATTATTATTATTATTGTTTAAAATTTACCCTTTTCTATTCGAGTCCTAATTAGTAAAAGTTTAAAAATTACTTTTAACCCCCCCCCAAATAAAAACAAAACAAAACAAAAACGAATAAAATTTTAAATTGTTTTAGAGAAAAAATGTACAAACATAAAAATAAATTTTGCATACAAACGTAAAAGATAAACAAAACTAAAAATTTTCTTTTTTTTTGTTTTTTAGGTAAAAATTAAAATTTATTTATAAACTTGTGTAATTTTAACGTTACGCGCGTTTAATTAAAAAAAACGCGGCGTTTTTGTAGAAAAATTAAAAAAAAAAAAATTCCCAAAGCAAGAAATAATTCGGCATAGATTTCATTTTATATTTAAAATTTAATCGATCCGGAATTTATTATTTTATCGTGTCTATAGAATCGTGTATTTAATGACGAATAAATCACATACCACATTTTAATTAATAAATTTTTTTCTTTTTAATGGCGATGCAAAAGATTCGCACAACTGAAAATGAAAAAAAGAAAAAAAAAAGAAATTGTTGTTAAATAACAATCAAAATAATTATTATCATTATCATAATAATGCGTAAAGTATAATAGTTGGGGTAAAATCAACGAAACGACAAATTTTTCATTTCCGGTTAAACAGTTTTCCTCTAATTTAACTCGATCGATTGTCCGTTAAATTATTATTATTATTATTGTCATTGTCGTATTATTATCAAGTTCAAGGATTTTTCTCTTTCGTTAAATAATGAGCGAAGTGATGATGATAATAATAATAATAATAATAATAATAATACGAAAGTTTTTTTTAAAAAAAGAGAAAATTTTAAAATGATTCGATCGATAGCGACAGGAACAGGGGGATGATGGGGGTCCAACAGGAAACGATGAAAAAAAAAAATGAAAAAAACTTTTTAAAAATGAGAACGACGGAAAAGTGTTACGCTATCGAATCATCATCCTTCATCCACGATTTAAATATGCAATTGAATCAAGGCGTGGCAGAAAAAAAAAAAAATGTAATTTAAAAAAAATAAAAATAAAAATGGGAAGCGTTGAGGAGGGTTTTTCAAAAAAAAAATTATCGCTTTCGAAAATGGCGGGAAAGTATTTATTTTCAAATGTTTTAACTAGTTCATCGGGAGGGCGTCGTTGTCGTCGTTTGTTCGACCGACAAACAAATAAACAAACAAACAAACGCGTTTAACGAATCAATCAATTTTCACGCATCGGCATCACTAATAAAACTTATTTTCCGTTACCAACTTTTTAAAAATCATAGTTTTATTTAAAACATCAAAAAAAAAAAAATTAGGGCTGAAATTAACGGTTCGACACTATTATTATTATTAAAAAAAAATATCGATCGATTTATTGACTTATCGATCGATAAATAATTGAAATTTTTTTTTTATTATCGCCCGCGCGTTTTAAATACCCACGCATTTATTATTACTATTATTAATAGACAAATCAAAATGGAAAAAATAAAAAATAATAATAATTTATATTTTAAAAAGTAGCATCATCTTTGTTTAAAAGTGGCAGCAGTTGTTTATTATAATAATAATAATAATAATAATAATAATAATAATAATAATAATAATAATAATAATAATAGAGTTGATAAAAAAAACTTTCAAATACCTACTCCCACGCGTCGCATGAAAATTTCGCATAGAAAGTTTTCACTTCGTTAAAAAATTTTTTAAATGAAAACTCGCGCACGCGCACACGGTAGATTATAATCGTCGTGGCAGAAGAAGAAGAGGAGGAAAAAAAATTATTTTAAACGATTTTTTTTTTTATATCCTTGAAAATCTTCTTATCTACTTATAAAGCTATAAAAAAAGTTTTTTGTTTTTTTTTTTCAAAAATTCCTTTTTATTTTATTTAATTAATTAATTACCTAATTTCGCGTCCTCTTTTCATCTCCCTATCACCTCCCTCCCTCCCTCCAAAAAAATCTTTTTTCACACCCCACACGCCCCTTCCTACGCACCAAGAAAATTTTTTTTTTTTTCTAAAAAACTTTCGTTTTATAATTATTGTCATTTTTTACCGAAAGGAAAATTAAAAAGTTTTAATTGAAAATTTACGTTTTTTAAATGTTTTCCGTTGTGTGTTTTTGTGTTCTTTTAGGTTTTCATGTTTTTCATGTTTTTTACCCACTCGATAAAATGTTTTATTATGTTTTTAGATTTAAACCCACGAAAAAACACTTTTACGCGTTATAAATATATAATTTCGAACAAACTTTTCTTTTTTTTTTTCTTATTGATAATAATAATAATAATAATATGTTTTTTACGAAAGTTCTGGAATGTGTTCCAGAATATATATTAAAAAAAAAAAAATTTATTACGCTCCAGAAAAAAAATAAACAATGACAACATAATTTTTTTTTTTCGCATTTTCAACCGGAAAACGGGTCACATTTTATTTAAATATTATTATTATTATTATTATTATTTAAAACTTCATTTATTCATTCGCTTTTTTTTTGGGCTGCTTAGCAGAAGAAATTTTTTTTTTTTTTCGAAGACTACCACAATAGTTGCAACAACGACAACAACAACAACAACAATCAAAAAAAAATTTTTTTTTTTTAATAGTTTCTTTGTATTTTATAAGTCGGGGAGTCGGTTCGTTATATTCGGCAAATCAAAAAAAATTAAATTTTATTACGAGAGAGAGAGAGAGAGAGACCGTTCAAAAAGTATTTTTCTTTTTTTAATTTATTTTCGAATGCGGTACGCGCGTCGTTTTTATTTTTTATTTTTACCTTCCCGTAAAATCTCTCCCCACCACTCCCCCTTCTCGCGCGTTTAACGGTACGCTCGCGCGTTCGACGTAATACAAAAAAAAAAATGAAAAATGAAAAGTGTTACTTACTTATTGAACGATCCTCGTAATCACCAGTTCTTGGCTTTAATCCTAAAGTACGGGAAGTAAAATTGAGTTTCGTTTAGTCGTACCGGGATTAGCGAGTGAGGAGTCGCGATATACGGCGGCGGCAGCGACGGCGGTGGCGGCGGCGACTAATTTAATAATAATAATAATCTTTTAGTTAAACCTTTAGTTAAAATTAGTTTTTTTTTTTAGTCCGATAAAAGGGATTCACGGTGAGTTTTCCTCTACGAGAAACTAAAAATTTTTTTTTTTCTTCGACGGATTTTCATTTAATTTTTTTTTTTTTTTTGGTAAGCGAAAATTATTTAATATCATTAACTTTTTAATAAATAAATTAGTTAATAACTTTAATAACTATTTAATAATAATAATAATAATGAGAAACAAATCCTTTTGACTCCCACAAACGTTAGGGTTTAGTTATTTCGCGATAATTTCATTTTATTGCATCGCGACAAAAGGGTGTTTTTTATTTCCGCTATAAAATACTTATTAATACATAAATAAATTTATTAAACGAAATGAAATTTTATTAAATTATTATTAATATTATTACGTATAAATAAATAAATAAAAAGAGAGAAATGAAACAATAAAAAAAATATTACCGTGGGTCATGTTGACACGTTTAAACGTCAAAAAAAAAAAACGCGAAGATTTTTTTTTTTTTTTGGCAGATCAAAAATTGTTTTTAACGTTTCGTGTCTTCTGCTTATACTACTACGGACGGAAGCGGAAGTAGACGGTAACGTCAAATTAAACGATTTTAAATAAATAAATAAATAAATTTAGTATAAAGTTGTAATTAACTCATTTGAAATTTAGTTTATTTATTAATTTTAAGAGTGCATTCGAGTAATAATAATAATAATAATAATAATAATGATAATGATGATGATTATGACGATGATGATGATGATGATGATGATTATGTTGATGATGGTGATAATAATAACGATGATAATAACGAATAATGATAATAATAAAAAATCTCCCTTTTTCGAATTTTTTTATTTCCTTTTTTCTTTCTTCCTCCCCCCGCCCCCACCCTCTTATTAATTTTTTTCATGGTCGTAATATGTTTTAACTACAATTTTATTGTAATTATATAATTTGTAGTGCGTTTTGTAGCGTGTCGTTAATTACAAAAGGATAAAAATGGAGAGAAAAAAAATATAATTAATTAATTTTATTGTTTTTTTTTATTTTTAACCTTTTAATTGATTGTTTTAATCGTCATCGTCATCATCATCATCGTAGTCGTCAAATCAGGCACGAGAGAGAGAGAGAGAAAAAGAGGGGGAAGGGGACGGAGAAGGGAAGGAAGGGGTCATTCGAATTTTGAAAAAAAAAACTTTGTTTATAAATTATTTAATCCTTACTCGCATTTCATTTGTTTAAATTTTTCGAAAAAAAAAAAAAAAAAGAAAAAAATCAAAACCGGAAGTCGAATTTGTTTGTGTGCGTGTGTGCGTGCGTGCGCGTGCATGCGAATGTATGCAATTTGTAAATAGTAAAAACCGAAACAATTTGGTAATAAAAATAAATTTTTTTGTTTTAAGAAAAATTTTTTTATACGTCAAATATTATGTTAATAAACTTTTTTCTTTTTTTTATCAAAAGTTAACATTTCGATATTTGTTCTCATTAACGATTATTATTATTATTATCATTATTATTATTATTGTTTAAATTTTTTTTTAACAAGATGGATTCCACGCAGATGAAAAAAAAAATGGCACCGTAAAATTTAAATTTTTTTTAAAAGACGGTCCTCCATGAAGTGTCAAAAAAATAATTTACCTAATGATGATAATAATAAGGAGGTTTTTCAGGTATAAAAAAAACCGGAAATGAAATTTTTATATATTAGTAAAATCCCCGACAGCACGACAGAAAGAAAATTTAACACTGATGAAGATGATAATAATAATTAATTAAAATGGTTGGAAAACATTAAAAAAAAAAAATTTATCACGTTTTTTACGTTTCTCGTGAGTAAATTCATAAGTTAAGTATTTATAGCAAGCTATAAACTATATACGTACGTATAAATTCAACCTTCGTAAGTTAAAGCCCTTATTATTATTATTATCGTCGTTTTCGTCGCACGGGAAAAAATAATGATGATGATGTTATTAAAAAAATTTAAATATCGTCATAACCGTTTTTTTTTTTCCAGCGAAAATTTTTTATCGCGTACAAAGATTTAACGAATTTTTTTATTTTATTTTTTTCGTTGTCGTGGTCGTAGAAAAACTTTTTATAATAATAATAATAATAATAATAATAATAATAATAATAATAATAATAATAATAATAATAATAATAATGTAATT
>NW_002986996.1:347286-379700 GCF_000006295.1 Pediculus humanus corporis
AACGAAAAAAAAATTTTTACGCCGCATACATTACGCACGTTTAACCTCTTAAACAAAGTAAAAAAAAAAAAAACGTTTAAACGTCGTTACCACTATCAGTATTATTATTATTTTTAAAAAAAACGCGGTTTTATTATTTACACGTTTCCAGAACTTAATGAACCGCAAATAACTGGAAATAAAAAAAAAATAATAATAATAATAACGGTTATATTACTACCGTATTTCATCATTTGACAGTTGACTGGAAATGATAAATTCGTGTGATATTATAAACGTGGTTTTAGATTTATCGTATCCCCGTGCCTTTACGGAAAAAAAAAAATTATTATAAAATAGGGGGCAGTGATAAAAAAAAAACAAACAAGGTCATCATCACTTTGATTTCTATTCTTTCCAGAGAATATATTATCCAGACATATGTAATTTGTCAAAAAAAAAAAATTTTTTTCTCCAACTGGAGAATTATTAATTATTGACATATATATAATTGATGTATAGTTAATTTTAAAATTTCTTTTTTAACTTTCTCTCTCCCTCTTTCTCTTCCTTTCTTTCTCTCTCTTCCTCTCTCTTTCTCTCTCTTTCTCTTTCCCTCTCTCTCTCTCTCTCTGTCCTGCTCTACTGTTTCACTGTCCTACCTCAAAAATGTTTGTGTGTTTGTTTCGTGTCATAAATTCCAGACGTTTGTTTATTTCTTTGGATAAAATCCCAAAACCGAGGAGGATAATAAATTTTAAAAGACGCATATTCCGTCATCGCATATTCCAGAAATTTCTTTTATTTATATATAATTTTTTTTTTGGGGGGAGGAAGGGGAGGGTAGAGAGAGAGGAGGGGGAGGGGAAAATGAAATGACGGGAAAATCCGTTTTTATTTTTTTTATTTTTTGTTATATCGCCGAAACGTTTTCATCCCTTATTATTATTATTTTTTTACTTCTTAAGACAGAAGGAATTTATTTGTTTGTCCCGGAAAGGATTTGCGACACGGAAACTCCCATGAATTATTCCAGAAAATAAATTATTATTATTATTATTATTATTATTATTATTATTTTGTAAAAAAAAAAAAAACGTGTGTGAAAAATTTTTTCTAATTTAATTTAATATCATTTAACGCCGTTAAATGTTTTTTTACCATCCCTTTCTCTCACCCCTCCCTCTCTACCTTAACCCACGTGATTTTCAAGAAGTAAAATGATGATGATGATGATAATGATGATGATAATGTTGATGATGATTTACCTTAAGTAAAAGAAGAAAATGAAAACGGAAATGTATTAAAAAAAAATGAAAATAACTCATTAATTACTAAATTTCTTTTTTTTTATGTGTGTGTGCGCGTGTGCGTGTACGCGCGTACGCATTACACGTCATAAAAAACAATCCGAATATATTTTGTTTTTTAAATAAATGGAAACATAAATTTATTTTCCATTTGGTTTTTTAAAAAAAATTGTACGACTCGCCATTATTGTGTTATGTAAACAAAAACCCAATTTAAAAAAAAAAAAACCATTCGATTGCATTTGTTAAATTTTTTTTTTTCTATTTAAAAAAAAAAACAAAATTGAAATTTGTTTAAAAAAATAATAATAATAATAACAACAAAAGCTGTAAAATGTTTTGTTTAAACAACAACAACAAAAAAGTTAAATTGTCGAATTCAAAATATTTATTAAAAAAGTTTTTTTCCACTCCCTTCCCCTTCCCCTCACCTTTCCCCTCGTTTCACCGAACAAAACGTTCGCGAATTCCGATTATCTTGGGGGGTTTTAAAAGAGGATAAGGGTAGCCAACTTAATTAAATAAAAATAAATAAATGATTACGCGTCACGCACGATTAAACTGTGATTGATTGATTGGAAAATATTTTGGTCACGTCGAAACTTTTTCTTTTTTTTTTGTAAATTTTTGGAAAAGTGCGTGAATTATTGGGGGGATGGGGAGGAGTAGGGAATGGGGAGAAGAAGATGGGGGGATGAGAAATTACGAACGAATTTGTAAGAAAAAAATTAAAACGAAATTTAAAAGGTCGTTTTTCCTACTGACACATTTAAATAAAATGTGATATCAAGAAGTGTTTTTATTATTATTATTAAACGTTCTTTTTTTCATTTGTGTTTGTTGTTGTTGTTGTGGTTGTTGTTTTAAATCGACTAACTGGTTGTCCTTAAATATTAACCAAAAGTTAAAAAAAATACTCATCAAGGGTAAATAAATAATGACGAAATATAGATAATCGACAAAGGGGAAGTAGAATGAAAGGAAAAATTATAAAAAATTTGCCGCCATTTTAATAAAATATCATTCATTTCCGGTAAAGTAACTATCGATTTAAAAAAAAATCAATAAATCGATGTTTTAAAAGGTTAATAAAAACTCGGTCGCGACGACATTAAAAAAAAAAAAAAGTTGTTAACATTGATTGATCCATCGATTAATTAATAAAAATTTTTAATTTTTTCTTAATAACTCTTTTGTTTAAATAATAAACGTGGCAGAAGACCGGAAATAAAACGACGACAGAGAAGAAAAAATTTCGCGGATTTTTTTTAAATTTTTAATACGAATAAAAAATTATTATTATTATTCGAAATCGTTTCAGTTTTTTTTTTTTTACATAATTTTTTTTACTTTTATTATTATTAATTCACTTCCTATACGAATAATAATAATAATAATTAATATTATTATTATTATTATTATTATTATTAATATTTTTACCACTTCGTAGTAAAATTAAAAAACCGTTATACAACGCATTCAAAGTAATTTTTTTTCGATAATAATAATAATAATATTTCAATTTTTTACATAATTTTTTTATGCGTGCGCGTTTGCGTACGTGCGTATTACGCGAACGCGCGTAAAAAAAAAAATCTGTACGTAAGTAGTACATTCGAACACGTGTGAACGAAGTTTATTTTGTCAAAATGTAATAAAACTTTCTTAATACGGCACTGAAATTTTTTTTTTTAATAACGTTACATTTCTAAATAATAATCACTTCTTCCATATTTTACTTTAAAAAAAAAAAAAAAAAAAAAAAAAAAAACGTTTTTGTAATGTAATAAAATAATTTATAACTTCAAAACCGTTTTTTTCGAGGGGGAGAGACAAAGGGAAAAAAAGAGTGTGAAAAAGTGAAAAAAAAAGGAGAAGGAAAGAGAGAAAGAAAACGGGAAAAGTAATGTTGAAAAATATTTAAATTTTTTTTTTTTTTTAACAAAAGAATTTATAATAAAAAAAAAAAAAGTTCAAAAGGTTCGAATTACCGTTCGTGTCCGTTATTAATAATAATAATAATTTCGTACCTTTTTCTCGTTGTTGTTATCACGTAAACAGACACCTGAATATTTGCTGATGATAACACGATCGTATAATAATAATAATAATAATAATAATAATCATGTTTTCTTTTTTTTTTTTTTTGATCGTTCTCTTACATATCTCCCGTGATTATTTCGAATAGTTAATAAGTTTCGAAAAAATTTATTTATTTATTTATTTACTCAACGCTAAAAATGCCTTTTTAAATAATAATAATAATAGTAATAATAATAATAATAATAATAATAATAATAATAATGATGATGATGATGATGATTCATTTAAAAAAAAAAACGATCGCGTTTCGAATGTGTAGGAAATAAAAATTTATCCATTTTTTTCCTCGACACCGGACGCATTTCTTTTTTTTTCGGGGGGTAAGGGAGGGGTTGTAATAAATCAAACGACAAAGTGTCAGTTTAAAACAAATAAATAAATATTTTGAATTAAAAAAAAAAAAAATTATTTATGAAGATCGAAAGGGAAAGTTATGACAACAACGAGAGTATTGGGTCACGGCATTTTACTTAACCTTCGTTAAACATAAATAATTATATTAAAAAAACAATGATGGAGAAAAAAAAGTTTTTTTGTTTTGTTTAAACTCTTAAATCGATCGCATTATCACCGTACCTTATTATTATTATTATTATTATTATTAATAATTATAATGATAATAATAATAATGAATTTTACGACACAATAAGAGATTTTTTTTTTTTTTTATTGGCGAAAGGTCGTTTGACACGTTGAGCAAATTTGGTTAGTAAATTTTTTTTTAAAACCATTACCAAAAAAAACAAAAATTTCGATTTCAAGGTCGAATAATTTAAATTCTAAAGGTACGACATTTAAATTCCAGGTGTTAATAAACAAATTTTTTCGAAAAAAAAAAAATAATAATAATTCACCGCGGAAAAAATTTCAAAAGTTTAAACAAAAAAAAAAAAAAAGAAAGAGAAAAACAAAAAATTTTTCAAACGGATTTTAAACGATTTATTATTATTATTAGTATTATTATTATTAATAGTGAATTTATCGTCTGCTGAACTGCATTTTTTTAAAAACAAATTTAATTATTTAAAAATATCATTTATTTATTTATTTATTAAAATTTAATTAATAGAAAATTTTGTAACGTATGCATCCTTACGTCGTTTTTTTTTTTTTTGAAATTGTTTAAATAAATAAATAAATAAAATGGATTTGATTTCTTCTGCTTTTTTTATGACTTTTCTTTTTTTTTTGCGTGTGTGCGTGTGTGTGTGTGTATGTGTGGTCACGGCTCGAAATAACTTATTTAATTTCTTTTTATTTCGAACGTTTGTTTTAAGTGGGAACCATCAGTTTCCAAAAAAAATTTAAAAATTTATTATCGTCCTAATAATGTAACGTTGAAAGGCAAAAAAAAATTAAAAGTTTATTATTATTATTATTATTATTATAAAAAATTTCATACTCTATGACTTTAATTTATTTTCTATTTTTTTATGTTAAGTTAATAAAAACCTTACAGTAATCTTTTCCTCCCTCTCTCTTTTGTGTGTGTGTGTGCGGTTTCCCTCTGTCTCCTTCTCTGTCTTTTGTGTATAAGTGTGTGTGTGTGTGTGTGTGTGTGTCTTTTTCTCTCTCTCTCTCTCTGTTTTGTTGTGTGTGTGTGTTTGTCTCTTTCTCTTTTTCCTTGCCTTTTTGTTTGTCTTTCTCTGTTTGTCTTTTATGTGTGTTTCTCCACTTCTCTCTGCTTTTTTTTGTAAGTCTTTCTTTCTTTTTCACTCTCTCTCTCTCTCTCTTTTATTTATTTAAACTCATAAAAATTTCAATTTCAAAATTTACACTCAAACGATTTTTCATTCTTTTTTTCGAACGTTCTAGAAAATAATTATCAAATATTTAAACCGATGAAAATTTCGTAAAAACTAACCCGAAACAAAAAAAATTTCATGGTAATAATAATAGAAAAAATTATTATTATTTTTTTTCACACGAGAAAATTCACGAAAAAAATTTTTTTTTTTTTGTCGGGTAACAAAGGTTCTCCGTCGTCGTCGTGTCTTTAGTTAAAAAAAAAAAAACTCGAGTGTAATTTTTCTCATGTTTTTATCCGTTCGCATTTTTAGATCGAAACAATAATTATTTGTTCGCTTCCTTGATTCCTTTGATTACTTTAACGTAGCCGCATTTTAAATTGGTATTATTATTATTATTATTCGTTCGAAATATTTTTCCACGGTTATGTTACGCTTGCGTGAAATAGCCGCATATCGATTCGGCCATATTGCGAACGTTTTATAACGAACGCAAAAAAAAATGATCGCAAAACTGTCAACAAGGAAATTAAAATGGCGGTGGTGGTAAAAAACGCCATTAAAAAAAAAAAAAAAAAAAAAAAAACTTTCTTTTGGCCATCGTTTGTTAATTAGCCATAACGATATTGTTTATATATATTTGGCCAAAAGTTTTTTTTTTTTTTTCGATTCTATTGGCACGAAAACTTTTTTTTTGTTGTTGCAAAAACCTCTACACGTTAAAGACTCGATGATACCTTTAAAAAAAACAAACAAAACAATTACATCGAACGAACCCACCCCCCCACACCCCCCTAAGTGAACCATAACAAAGAGAAGAGAAGAAAAAAAAGACGTGGAATTAATTTTCTCTTAAGTGGGATTAGAATTTTTTTTTTAAATTAAAACACAAAAAACGATTTTTTTTTTTTTTGTACAAATCATTCAACAATCGTAAAAAATTATAATTTTCTTGTCGGAAAAGAGATCGTTGACCGTTTCTTAACAAAACAAACGACAAACAACAAAAAAATTTAATTTAAACGTGTCAATAATTATAAAATTACGATACAATTAAAAAAATTAATTTTAATTATTTAATTGATTTAAGTTAAATCACCTGATTCGAATTTTTTATTACGTAATAATTTTTTTTTTTCGAGTGCAATAATCGCTTTTTTTTAATTTTTCGTCGTCTGCTATTGTTGTTGTTGTTGTTGACATAAATAAAAAGAATTATTTAGTCGTCTAATAATCAAAATACTGTCAGTTACATTTATAAATTTAATTTATTACCTTTTCAAAAATGATAATATTCGTAAAATAAACCGTTTGTAAGAGACCATCGCCATCTTGTTTTCGGTTGTTTTGATGACACGACTCTTACGAACACAACAACCAAATTTTTACTATTTAAAATTTTTGTTTGTTGCGAATATTATTATACGGAACGTTTGAATCAATGGAACGCTTGAAAAATTTAAAAAAAAAAAAATTTAAAACGTATAAAATTGACGTGGCAGTAAATAATTGCAACGCATGCACGTAACCTTAAGTAGAATTAATTTTTTTTTTTTTTAAATGCCACTTAGACGACGACGATTCTTTTATTCCTTATAAAATTTCAAAATTACAAAAATATCAAATATTTGTCGTGTCATTAACGAAAAATTAAATAAAGTGTGCATGGAAAATTTTTCACTGAGAACTCCACCATGAGAAACAACGAATAAAAAACGATTCCAAAAATTAAAAATCATAATTATTATTATTATTATTTTTTTTAACTTTGTCGTGTAATTAGTTGTAAAAATTATTTACACGTAATTTTTTTTACGATTTGTCGACAAAAAAAAAAACGATTTTCAACGTGTAATTTTACGTTTCGTATAATTTTTTAATTAATAAAAAAAAAAACAAAAAGTGTAGGTAGATTAATAGACTCCGAAAAAAAAAAAATTTCTGGAAATGTTTAATTTTATGACGTCATCAACGATTACCGGAATTTTTTTTTATTTTTTTTCGATAACGGAAACGGAAAAGGAAAAAAAAAAAAAAAGGAAATTAACGCTTTTAACGAAAAAAAAAAAAAAAGAAAAATCATCGTTTTACCTCATTTTGCGTAAATTGATAATGACGTCATCGTTTAAATTCGTTCATTATTTAAATTTTATTTAATATTTATTTATTATCAATACGTGATTATGTTGTTTCGGTACAAACACGCACGCGCACACAAACACACGCGGAAAATTAAAAAAAAAAAAAAAATGAAGTCGTCATCACACCTTCGGAGAATTTATTAAAAAAAAAAAAAACAAATTTAGTATAAAATCATTATCATTATCATCATCATCATCATCATCTCGCGTAAAGTACCTACCTACCACCAACCTACCTACCTACCTACCTATTTATTATACGCCTTTTAATAAACTAAATAAAACTACTAAAAAAACTAATTTACCAGATCTGTTTTTCATTTCCGCCGCCATTTTGATTTTACGATACGACGATTAAAAATTTCCCACGTCGAAAATAATAATAATAATAAATAATCGATTGATGTTTAACACACTTTTTATTTCGAATCTTAAAAATCATTTTTTTTTTAACCTTTGACCTCTTTAAATTTTTTTTTTCGATTCCTAAACAAAATATCGAGTAAGCATAAGATTTTCGATTGATAATTTATTTAAAAAAAAGAAAATTATTTATTATACGAATGGATCGATGAATCGATGGATCGATCGATCTATCGATTTTATTTTAAATTGGGAGGACGCCATTTTTTTTTAAATTTGAATATTTGCAAAATCATTTATTAAAAAAAAATTTTTTTTATATATATTTAAATTTCACGGTCGCGGAATATATTTATAAATAAAATGCGCGAGTGTGCGTATGCGCGTACACGCGCATGCGTATGTGCATACACGCACACGCATTTAATTTTTATTACATAAAATATTTAAATATAAAAAAAAAAAATATATAAATCTTTTGATAAATGAAAATTGGCATCGTCCATTTTTCTTTTTTTTCTTATTCGAACGTGAATAAAAAATGAAAAATAAAATCCCGATCGTAAATTGTTTTTATATATATTTATTAGTATTTTTTTTTGTTTTAATTCGTCATCGTCGTTCACGTTCGTAATGGCTGGACAACGAAAAAAAAAAAAATTGCATAACGTGCGTATGTGTGTGTTCGATCTCATCATTTTTTTTTTTTTTTTGTTAACGGACGTTCGGACGTTCGTGTCATTTTATCGTCCTTACGATGTTGTTAACGACAGCAGAAAAAAATCATAAATTTTTTTTTTTTTCAAACAAACAAACGAAAAGGGAGAGAAAACAATTTTAAAAAAAAAAACATTTCGATAAGCAAAATAAATAAAAAAAAAAAAATTTTCTTTCGTGATTTCATTCGAACGTTTTCTTTTCTGCTTTTCCGACACGAATATTTGTCAAAATTTTTTTTTCTTTCTTTTATATTTAAATAATAATCAAAACAAAAATTTTCCTTTCGCTCATTCATTCATTCATTCGTTCATTCATCCGAATTCATTCTCCGATTTCTTTTCCTTTTGTTATTATTATGATAATCGGTTGCTTAAATTTTTAACACCACGTGGATAAATATTTTACAAATAATAATAATAATATTTTAACACCATTAAATTAATTATTAATTACCGATAATAATAATAATAATAACTACAAATCGATATACGTTATGTTTAACTTACGATGAAAAAAAATAACTCGACTGAAAAAATAAATAAAAATTTTTTTTTTGTTTTTATTGTTTTTAGTGTTGCCAAAATAATAAAAATTAAAAAAATTTTCTGTAATGCCAAAATAACAAAAACAATTAATATTTGTGTGTGTGTTCGAGATGATGATATTTCATAACGAATTTCAACAATAATAATAATAATGATAATGATAATAATAATATGGAGTTTATTTAAAACAAAGGCCGAAATTCTATTCTTGTTGTTTTTTTTTTTTTTATTCGTCTCTCTCGCGCGCCTTGAAATTGAAATTTGTCTGCTGTCGGAAAAATTATAGAATTCGACCAAAAAAAAAGATAAATATTATTATTATTATCATTATTATAATCGCCACCCCCCTTCGCTATGAAACGTATAAAAAAAATTATTACAATCGTAGTTTTAAAATTTCAATTGGAAAAAAATTCAAGGAAATTTGAAAAATTTTTTTAAATACGTCAGAATAAATCGATTAATCGATCGATCGATCGATGGATCGACGATTTATTTAATATAAATTATTTTTTATATACGTCATACAAACGATGACGTCATTTTAGTTTAATTTAATTTTTTTCTAAAAAAGTTGATATCAATGACAATATTAATCGGAACGTTTAAACGTTTTTTTTTTTTTAAACAAATTTTTCCGACATTTTTTTTTGTTTAGGATTTTAAAAGTTTGAGTTTCTTGAGAACTTTTCCTCCAGTTTTCTCCAGTGATTATTATTATTATCACAACGGAAAAAATTATTATTTCGTTAAGAAATTTTGTTTTTTTGAAATATATTTTAAATGTTTTTTTTACATTAAAAATTTTTTTTTTCTTTTTTTCTCTTCTGCTATTGGTCACATCGTTTTCCACATTATCATCATCATCATCATCATCATCATCATTATTATTTGTGTTTTTAAAACAATTTTTTTTTTTTAATTTAAACAATATTAATTGTTTTTGTTTTTTCGATGTTTTTAACGACTTTTTTGACATTTAATGTTTAAAAACAATAAAATTTTTTGTTTTTTTTTTTTAAATATTGCGTCGGGTCAACAAAATATAAATAAATAAAATTAATAATAATAATAATAATAATAATAATAATAATTAAAAATTGAAATAAATCAAAATTTAGACAGATCCGTTCGACGAGGCCTTTTTTAAGGGGGAATAAAAGTCAATCGATCGATCAATTAATCAAAAAAAAAAAAAAAAATTCGATCGAGTTCGATAAACGGTTTTTTTTTTTCTTATTAAAGATCATCATCATCATCATCATCATCATCATTATTATTATTATTAATTATTTTTTATAGCGTTGTGTCGTTATTATTATTATTATTATTTGTTAATAATTAAAGAAGTGACGGGTTTTATACGTTCCAGGTATTTTTTTTTGTGTGTGTGTGTGTGTTCGATTAATTGTACGTTATTATTATTATTATTCGTTTGTTTGTTTGATTTTTCCAGTTGGATTTCCGCGAATGAAAATATGTAATAATAAACGTGGTTATGGATAATCGTGGAAGAAGATTATTAATAATAAATAAAAAAAAAATTTTTTTCAATCGGGAATGGAGTCGGAAGAGGATAAAAATCAATTATTGTTAAAAAATTCAATTTTTTTATTTTGGAATTTTACATTAATAATAATTTTTTTTTTGGGTTTGTCTACAAACGTACTCGCTTTGTTTGTTTTCTACCGGAAGCCAGGATTAAGAACAACAGCAAACAGGTAAATTTTATTTTTTTAAATTGAACGAGAGTCGCGTCGTACCCCTCAACAAATTACAGCAAATTTTTTTTTTGCAGATTCGTAATTAATCTAATGATAATTAACATGGTGTCCTGCCTTTCATTGCTCCCTATAACGTTTGCCGACAACGGTTTGTCGACGGTAAATAATTATTTATGTTTCGCCGAACAATTCCTATCGATATTTTGTTCGACAGCAATCGTTTATTCCGTATTATTGATCGCAATAGATCAATATTTTGCTGTCGTTAATCCGTTGCATTATCATTGCATAATAAGCACTTGGAAAGGATATCTAATGATTTTTGCCACGTGGGGATTTTCTGCGAGTTTGGCACTTCTCGGTTCCGTACAACCAGATTTTGGATTTTTTCAAAAAATCAATTTTGATAAATGCGATTCGACAACCGAATCCAAAAGTAATTATCATTATTAATATTTATTTGTTAAATTATTATTATTATTATATTTACAGAAATTTTTTTTTTAGATTTGAAAATGACGGAAGATTCGAAAAATTCTTCAAGCGGTGACGATAACGAAGAAACGACAGATGGTCCAAACGTTTATAGGATAATATTTTGCGTTACTTATGCCACGACAGCATTTCTAATACCCTTCGGATTTATATGTTACATTTACTACAGCATATGCGTGGCAGCTTCGGGAAATAGTAAAAGAGCGAGAACTGGCGTATTGAACAACAACAACGACGACGCACAAATAATAAGTAAAAAAATTGAAAATTTAAACGAGAGCAACGATAATAAGAGTAAAAAAACGTGTTCTCGCGAATCGTGGCAGAAACAAAGAAATTCAACGGATTTTTATTTACCCGATTCGAGCGATTGTTCGTCGTTACAACCGTCGTTTGTCGTCACGAGACCGAGTCCGCCGAAACCGTTAAATAAAACCGATGAATCCGGATTCGTTGAAAAAAACGATATAAAAGCAAATTATGATAAGGTTAATGATAACGTTAAAGTGACAATAGAAAGTGAAGTGCCTTTATTAAAACCGACTTTGAAAAACAATACGTCATTTACAAAATTATCGTCGTTACACATTCAATTTTCTAATTCCACTGAAAAAATGACGGATACGAATCAAACCGGAAGGAGACATTCGAACATTCTTTTAACAACGGTCGATCCAGAATTCGAAAACATAACGAAGGGTAGATCACCGTCGGTACAATCTAATTTTTACGAAATACAAAATAATCGTTCGTCTTTCAGCACTAGATCCACGACAGCATCCTCAACTCAATGTCAATCTAGTCGTTCATCCTCGATATATTCATCAACAGCCGTTAGACAACCGCCAAGCAGAGCATCGAGCATAAAATCAACATCTAGCTACATAGTACATAACATAAGGCATAGAATATCGAACGCGAGCCTTTTTCGTTACAGGGAAGAAGCGAGAGCCGCTAGAATATCCGCCATGGTCATAGTCATGGCTTTGTTCTGTTGGCTTCCGGTTTTCCTCGTCTTTTCAATATATTCCGATTTGTGTTATCGTAGATTTTTACATTTCCCATACTACCTCGATACATTTTCGATCGTTTTATTATTGACGTCTACCGTTCTGTCGCCATTTTTGTTCGCTTTTAGAAACAGACAAATCAAAAAAGAAATTCGTAAAATTTTTCAATGTCTTTCTCCCGATTCCGGTTGTACAAAATCATTTTACACGAATAATTTTTCCCTAAGTTTAAAATCTCAAACCGTTCAACTTTTGACTGAACTTGGCAAGAGTACGAACGTTAATCAAGAAATGACAAACCGAACGGCGGAATCTTCTACGACTTAGCGAGCACACACACAACGTATTCCCAAATACGAACGCATGATCTCTCAATAATAATAATAATAATAATAATAATTTTTATAAAGCGTTTGGCAATCAACTGAAAAACTATTTAAAAATCCATTTACGAATAAATTTTTCATTACCAACTTTTGAAAAAAAAAAAAAAAAAAAAAAAACATGGTTCCTTTTTAAAAACAAAATTCGCATAATCGTTTGAATTCGATATCAGAATAACGCAATATGTAATTACGAAACGTCATTTTTTTTTTTTATCAAACCGGACATACGTCATCATTAATTATGACAATTTATCAACATGATTTATTATTATTATTATTTATTAAAATTTGGCATGATGTTCTTCGACTTATTAGGTAAAAAAATAATAATAATAAATGGGAATAAAAGTTTGTTTAAATTTAAACTCTTCAAAAAATTAAATTTTTTTTTTTTTAAATCAATGACGTCATTACACGTCTCAAATTTATTCGTACTCGAATCAAATCGATGACGTAAATCACTTATCCATTGTTTATAATGGCAACAAAAAAAAAAATAAGGGCGTTTTAATTTAAAACGATTTTCTCTCTCACTCTCTCTCTCTTTCTCTCTGTTTATTTAACGTTATCATGCACTTTACTATTCATACGGCTTTCATTCGTGCCAAAAAATTGATGATGATGATAATAATAATAATGATAATGATAAAAAATTGTAAAAAGTATTAAAATATTATAAAAATACCAAAAAAAAAATTTTTTTTTTATTACGTAGAGTACAATTATATATAAATTTTGTTTTTGTTGTTGATGATGATGATGATGATGATGATAATGATGATGATAGAGTGTATTTGTTTTTTTTTTTATAATTTTATACGAAAGGATAAATTTTATTTGTACGAATTGTATAATAATAATAATAATAATAAATAATTTTTATTTAATTATATAAGAAAGAAATTATTTATTTATTTAAAAAAAAATTTTCTGAATTTGAGTAACGAAATATGTAAGTCGCGACGGAAGTGCGTCATTCAAAGAACCGGATATCATATTTAAAGTATATATACCGTCGGCAAAAGTCGGAAAAACGGAAATGAAATGTAACAAAGGAAACGAAATATGGGAATTTGGAGAAGTAGACATTCAGGATTCGAAAAGGGAGCTGGTATGATTGTTCCACAATCACTAAAAGGGAATCGGAAAGATGAATGCGATGGTACAGATCACACATTAATTATTCCTAAGGATAAAACGGGAATAAACCTGGAATTAACATTTGTGAAATCTCTCCGATCACGTACAAAAAAACTTTCCATGAGTAATAACAATAAAAAAAAAAAAATTTTTATATATATATATGTCAAGGTTATATAATCATCATCAACAGCATCAGCAGCAGCAGCAAAAGTGGCAGCAGAAGAAAATATTAAAAGGTAATGTAATTGACAAACGATTATTTATTAATAGAAAAATTCGTGAAGCAACGTTTTTTTTTTTAAATAACACAAAACATGTGGCTTAATAAATAAAAATTTATGTTTTAAAAACGGGGGGAGGGGGAAGGGAGAAAACCTTAATAAATTTTGAAAGTTTTCCAAAAACTCTCCCCCGCCCCGCCCTCCTCCCCTCCCCTCCTTTCCCCTCCCCATCCCCCTCCAAAAAAAAATATTTTGATTAAAAGTTATTGGGGAAAAAAAAAATTACGTAAATTCTTTTTTTTGACTTACCCATTTTGAAGACTTTTCCATTTCCATTTCCGGATTAATTCTCTCATTCATTCCAGAATTAATTCTTGAATTTTTTTTTCATTCATTTTGACGATCATTTTTTTGTTTTTTAATATTACTATCATCGCTAGAATTTGTTGACACGTAGTAATAAATTCTTCGTAAATTTTTTTCCCTGATAAGAACCAAAATTTTCGATAAAAGGCTAAAAAAAAAAAATGGGGGGAGGGGGTAAGAGGGAAGGAGGGAAGAAGGGAGGAGGAAGGGGAGGAGGGGAGGAGAGAGGGCGAGAGGGAGAGAGGGGAGGAAGAAAAATAAATTAGAAATTTTTTTTTTTTTTTCGAAAAGAAAAAAAAAGAAAAAATAATTAAAATTAAGAATTTTTCGTACGACAGTAAAAATTTTTCCGTTTTAATAATGCTGTCGTCAAATCATTTTCCGATGTGAAATTTAAAAGCGGTAAATAATAATTTTTATTCGGTGTTGCCTTTTCCCGTTTCCGGTTACCGAAATCCTCCTCGTCGCCGTCGTCGTCGTTCTCATCATTTCCCTTTATTAAAATGTAGGATCTCGATTTTAAATTTCTCGTCGCGGTTCTTATACCGGTCGAAGATTTTCCATCGTTTAATTTTTTTTTTTCCATTTTATTATTTTCGTTCGACGAACGGTTTTTAAATTTAAAAACGTTTCTAGCGTTCGCCATTGAACCGTAAGCTTTTGCTCTCGATGCCAATTCAGCCTGTTTTACACGAGAACCAAAAAAATCAAAATTTTATCGTGGCACTAATAAAATGGGGTGAGTGTATTACGTCACCTTCGTTAAACTCGTCGTCGAATTCGTACACAAATGCGAAGGACTTTTCCTCGATGAACGTTCAACGGAAGTCGTCATCATTTTTTTACCTTGATGTGGTGAATTTCCTATTCCGATTATTTTCAAGTTGCTTTTGCTATCGGAAACTGTTATTTTAGCACTTTTCAACTGATAAAATATAAATATACGTGCTTCATAGTTAAAAAGAAAATTTTCCGGATAAAATAAAAAAGAAAAATCTCTCTCACCTCGGTCGTAAGACTTCTATTCGAATCCAATGATTTTCTTGACGTGTAACTAAATTTTCCAAATTTGAAATCGTGTTCCGATAAATTTTCCCGTTTTATTTTTTTATTAATATTTTTCATATCGTTTTCGATAAATTTACGATAAAAAATTTCTTCTTCTTCTTCTTCTTTTTTTTTTTTATCGTCGACGTCGTCGTCGTCGCCGCCATATTTCGATGACGATGTTGGAAAAGTTCTGTTCGATATTTCCGGTAAATCACCGAGATTGGAATCGCCAAAATTTGATCTGTTTGTATCCGACAAACATTTTTTATAATCGTATCTTAAAAATAAAGGATTATATCCGGTTTCTTTTAAATGTTTTTCAAAATACGTTAAATTATTATTTTTCGTCGAATATACAGAAATATCGGATTTATATCGATTTATCGATTTCGATGTATCGACGTTTACTTTCACGGGATTTATTTTATAATTTTTTTCACTCGTTTGTAGTTTGTTACTAAAACTTTTATTTATTGTTTTTTTATTTTCAATTACTTTGGGTAATTTTATCGAATCCGTCGTTTTACGACTCGTCAAACTATTCGTACTACTTCCGGTTAAATTATTCAATAAATATTTCCTTTCCGAATTTTCTTTATGTTTTTCCAAAAGTATTCTTTTCATAGCATCCGTTAAATTATTATTACTATTAGTACGATTTGTATTTTTTTTATAATTCGATCCTTCTTCTAAATATTTATCAAAACACGATTCGAGGAATTGATTTTCTTTTTTAATTTTTTTCTTATCGTCATTTTTGACTAATGATGGCGACACCGTCGACGATGATACAAACGATTTATTTTTATTCGCGTTTCTTATTGTTTGTTGTCTGAATGCCGTCGTATCTTTATATATTCTTTTCTTTTGAAAAAGTAAATTTCTATATTCTCTCGTTACGAATGGTAATTTTTCTTCTTCTTCTTCTTCTTCTTCTTCTTCTCCACCTCCTTCACCTTCTCCTCCTTCTTCTTCTTCTTCTCTTGGCGATTTTGTAAAACTTCCATCTTTGTTTAATATCAAACCTTGATTCTTTAACGTTTCTTCGTTCACGACGAAATTAAAGTATTTATAATTGTTTTGCTCATTCAATCCTTAAAAAAAAACAAAAAAAAAATAAATAAATAATCACGTGAACGTTATCATTATCATCATTATTATTATCATTAACTGCAAACCGTCTTTTTTTTCGATTTTAGGTAAAAAACAATCCATTGATTTTTCCGAAAGTTTTTCACAATCATTATTACAAGCATATGAATCCGGAGAACTTTCGTCGCCATAATAATCGTTATATTCATCTTGACACTTATTCAAATCATTATCAATATCATTATCATTATTATTATCGATTAATGGATCGGGATTAATATAAGGGTAATTTATATAATCCGTTGAAAAAAATTTATTACTCGTTAAATCTTCTAATGAATCGTAAAAATCCGTCGTCATTTTTTAAATTAAAAATCAAAACAAAGCAAAATGAAAAACAAAACGAAAAAAAAAAATGGAAGAAATTTAATAATAATAATAATTTCGTTCGATAAAAAAATAAACGAAAAAAAAAAGAAAAAAAAAAAAGGAAAATTTAATAATACGTTTCGATAAAACGATGAAAAATCATCGTTTTAATTAATTAATCCGTCCACTACTTCCGTCCGTGTCCGTGTCCGTGTGTTTACTAATGTGACGTCATCGAACCGCCGCCATTTTTAATAAAACGAATCAAAGCCTCCTATATCTTGTTTCGATGCCTCCTACATCCGTTTAGGAAAAATTTTCCTCATAATTAACGAAAAACTTTTTTTTTTTTTTAAATATTTATTTATTTATTTATTTATATATCGATAATTCGATTAATCGAATTGAAAATCGTTTAACAAATTTCATTTATATATATATATATCTACGCCGAAAACAAAAAAAAAAAATTTTCATTACGTTGATAATAATAATAATAATAGTAAAAACAATAACGATTAAAAAATACGAAAAAATAATTTAAAACTCGCTAAAAAAAAAATTATTTTCATTTTTTTCTTCATGATTATTATTATTAATATTATTATTATTATTAATTATTAATTATTAACTATTATTTATTAATTATTTAATTATTAAAATGACTTTTTCCGGTTTTGTCCGTGAAAAAAAAAAAAAAAAAATTTTTTTGGCACGTTTTTTTTAACACGATGGCAACGATAAACCCAATCTTGATAAAACCATTTCTTTTTTCAATCTCATAATTTCCCAATACATATCGTGAGCTGGAATTTTAAAACAAAAGTTATTATCATTATTATCATTATCATTTTTGAAACTGGAGAAAAATTTTTTTTTTTTTACCTGAACTTTTAACGAGTCCTAATTCGATGTATCGAAGATAATTAATAAAATCGCAAACGGCAATGATCTGGAAAAGAAAAAAAAATCCAGTTTTATCCTCTGAAGAAAATATTTATTAAAAAAAAAAACTGGAACTCTTGTAATAATAATAATAATAATAATAATAATAACAGTAATGAAAAATTAAAAAAAAAAAAAAAAAATTTCAATTGTTTATAAAATGAATAAAACGAGAAAGAGAGTGAGAGCGAAAAACTCTCATCGTTTTTAATTATTATCATTATTATCATTATTACTAGAGTTCCAGATTTTTTTTTTTTATTCTCCAGAAAGAAAGTAGTAATGATAAATCGTCGACGTCATTTTTCTTCTTTTTTTTTTTTTTTAAAATACGTATAAGAAGATGATAATCAAAGATGACGATGTAGTTGTTAAGTGAAAATTCATAAAAATTTTTCCAGATGCCGCTGGAACTACGCTGGAACGCGCGTTTTTTAACTTCAACTCACCCGATTTCTACACATTTGCGATATGTTATACCACGTATCTTCATCTCCCAATTTCATTCTATAATGACACTGTCTCGTAACTTCCAACAAAGCGCATTTTCTAAAATAATAATAATGATATTAATTATTAATTTAAAAAAAATTACGCGGCGTAAAAAGTCACGAGTTATAAGTAATAAAACCTTGGAAATATTGTTTTGGATTTATCATTAAGTGCTTCTATGTAAATATTTCTCGTTTCGATGGCTTTTTGAACTTGTTCTGCTAATTCTCTGTTACTAAAATCTAAACATAAATTTATATCCTCTCTGTAAATCCGATCGATAAATGGATCAGTTTTATCCAGTTTGCAATTTAAACTCCAGTTGAGAAATTCTTTGTGAACTGTCGGATCCACCTGGAAAAGTAAGACAAATTTTTTTTAAATAAAAACTTAATAAAATGATTATTATTATCGATAAGAGAGATCATTAACCTCGGATATATCACGATTTTCTAAAGTTTGAGGAGGCACGGCGTTGTTGGCATTATTCGCCATGTTTTTATCATGTATCGGACTATCCGGTGGTGAATTTTCTCGTCCGTATTTTAAATTATAATGTGATGGTGATCTCCTGTGTTTCCGGTTGAAAAGATTGACACCTGAAAACCGCAGGAAATAAGTTAAAAAAATTTTTTTCTTAAACCGGAAACTAGATTTCCGCCTCTTTTTCCCAACCTGTACCTCCGTTATTTTCTTCTTTTCCTATCTGAGGATGCAGGTGAGGATTTGGACGACTCGGAGTCGATGTTAGAACCAAAGTTTTCAATGCAACAACTTCCGCCGTGAGCACATCGACTTTCATTTGACTTTCCATTAAACTTTTTTCCGCTGCTGCTTGTTTTTCTTTGGCTTTGCTCACCATTTTGTGTGCTTCCTACAAGAAAAAAATTCTTTTTAATCACGTGATTACATGACTTTTAACCATACAAGTTTTTTTTCTTTTTTTCTTTTCTCTCCGCCCCCTGCTCCCCCTCGTGTGACATATAACATTTAAAATAATTACTGTGTGCGTGACGTAAATACCTTATTATTATTATTATTATTATCATTATTGAAATACGCGTTTTTTAATAATTTTTCGCGGAAAAAATAAAATTAATAAATAAAGAAAAAGTAGTTGGCGGATATTTCTGGATAAACGAGTTTTTTTTTTTTTTTTTTCTTAAACAACAAGTGAATCATTTAAATTTTTTCCAGTGAAAATTTTTCTTTTCATTTCTGGATTTTAAACGGGGGGGGTGGTAAGGGGAGGCGATGGGGAAAGAGGAGACATACTCTCGGAAAGAAATTCGTCGTTGAGAAAAATCTGATTCACGTTTTCATTAACCGAAAAATTTATATTTAATTTCATTGACGTTCTTATTAAATTTTAATAAATATTCCTAACGGTTTTTCCATCTCTCTCTCTCTCTTTCTCTGTTCCCTCGGGAGAAAATGGATTAATCGATTTCATATAAACGATTTTTATTATAATTAAAAAATTTTTATTAATTTTTTTAAAAGTCGACACATTTCGTTGAAAGATGAAATTTTTTAAATGCAATAAAAGAGTCGGGTCGTAAGATGAACGTGTAAATAGATTTCAAAAAAGTAAAACCGACAAAAAGAAAAAACGTGTATGCGAGTTTTTGCATAAACTGTTTTTTTTTTTTTTTTTAACGTGTAACTAGCACGAGGACGAAATTTTTTGCATTCCGTCACGTGTAAATATCACGTCATTCATAACTAATTAATATTATAGGCAAATGTTAAAACTCGTCGAACGTTATTAATTCGAACGAAAATTCGAACAATTTTTTTTTTCCTTCCCTCTTCTGTTTTCGGTGTTTCGTTTTTTAATGACGTCATAATTTTTTATTTTGAAAAAAACGCGGGAATCCGACTCGTGTAAATGTTATTGGTAAACGTATCGCGTTTACTCGAAATTAAACAAAAAATTATTTATTATTGTTTTATGATTTTGTTATGATGTTTCAAAAACATAATATGTTTTTTTTGTTTTTTTATTAATTCGTTAATTAATTTATAAAATCAATTAAACGATCATAATAATAATAATAATAATAAAATTAACAATAATAATAATAATTTTTAAAAACGCTAAAAACAATCGAAAATTTTTTTCTCTTTTTTTTTTTACCAACACAACATGACTTAATGTTTTTGTTTTTATTTATGTTTTCGGGTTCTTTCTTGTCGAAAACATTTTTTCGTAATGTTTTCTTTTAAAATTCTGGAGTTTTATTACCCGTTTACAGTAACTCGATACGCGCATTTACCCCCCATCCCGCGTCAAACAAATTTCACTCGTTGATTATTTTAAAATCTTGCTTTAAAATCGTTAATGACGAAACAAACCACGTGACGAACGAGTAGTAGTTAACAATAATAATAATAATAATAATAATTAATTAACGTATTCGCGATAAATAATAATAATAATAATGTTGACTTCATGCGTCGTCGAAAGCTGGAAGAAAAGATTTTAAAAAAAAATAATTAAACACTCCATGTTTGTCTTGGTTTGTGTTTGTCGAATGTTTAAATGTTTGTGAAGGGGGAGGAGAAGAAAAAGAAGGTGGTGGTGGTGGTAATGGAGGAGAAGGGGGAAGGGAGAGGAATGGAAAAATTTTTTTCGTATGAAAAAAAATTAAAATTGTATTTTAATTGGAGAGAAAAAAAAAGAAAAAAAACTTGAAATCGGCGTCGGACATTTAAATTACGCAACCTTGTCAATAAATATCGGGTTAATATTATGTTTCTTAATAAAAAAAAAAAAAAATACATTCAAGGGCACGTTCAATAATATACGTAAATATTTTCGAGTCGAAATTTATTATTATTATTATCATTAATATACCTTTTTCACACGGTTAAAACGTCGGTTTGAACGAATTCAAATCGACGGATGGAAGGAAAAATTTTTCCACGTTTTTTCTTTTTTTTAATTATTACGTAATAACAATAATAAGTACCTGGAATAAACTCGCGGTGAGTTCTTCGAGTTCTCTTTCGACATCTTCTCTTATTCTCGTCAATCTGGCAACTTCTTCATCTTTTAATTTTAATTTCATGTGAGCTTTTTCTAATTCATCTTGTAATTTAGCAAAAGCTTGTTCTTTCCTATCTGCTAGTGTTCTATCGAATGATAAATCCGAACTTTCACTATCAGTTTTATTTTGTCCGTTTGTTTCAACGATAACATCATCACTATCACAGATATCGATGTTCGAATTATAATTATTTACAACTATTTCCGGTTTTCCTATTGTTTTTTTATATGTTGTCGCGGGTTTTTTCGCTATGACGACTACACCATCTATTTCGTCTGGATTCGCGTCGTGATTTTTTTTACCGTTAAATAATTTTTTTCCCTCATCTGTTGTCGTCGTCGTCGTCATATCGTTGATTTCGTTCTTATCGATAACGTACGAGGGATATTCATTTTCATCTACTGTAGTTTTATTATAACCGTTTAATATTATATTTTTTTCATTTATTTTATTATTTTTACCATTTACCACCAAATCACCGTTTTTATCACATGGTGATGGTGATGTTGGTGATGATGATGATGATGATATGACGAACGTTTTGCATGGATCATCGTTTTGAGACAACGATATCGGTTTCAATGATGATAAATAAACAAATGTATCCGAACCTCTTGATAATGAATTTGAATTTAATGATTTAAATATGGCGGGTGTTTCATCTAAAATTTCTTGAGTGTCGAAATGTAAGGGTTGTGGTTGTTGGTGTTGTCGTTGGTGTTGCGGTTGTTCTTCTATATTGAAACCGTCGTTTACGACAGGATTTTGATTCAATTTCCCATAATCGGATTTCCATCCTCCTCCATTTTTTACATAACCGTTGATTTGTTTTTTAACGTTCGTTAAATTTTCTTTTCGCGGTGAATTTTTCAAATACGGCGATTGATAATTTTCCGTCGATGATGTCGATGATGGTGATAATGATGATGATTCCTTATCGAAATCTTCGTAAACTGAATCGGAAGTTGCGGATTCTGCACGCGCCTTCATGGCGCTTGTATTTGGTGATGGAGCCAGCTTGAGAACATCAGATCATTCCCTTTAATCCTAAAAAAAATACATCCAAATTATTATTATCATTATTATCATTATTATTATTAATATTATTATTATTATTATTATTATTATTATTATTATTATTATTATTATTATTATTATTATTATTATTATTATTATTATTATTATTATTATTATTTAAACGATCTCAAATAAAAAAAAACTCAAGCAAAAATTTTTGAAATCTTTAATTTTATAAAAATGAAAAAAAAATCGATTTGGTTTAATTATTTTAATTACTAATTTTATTACTAACGTTGTTACGTCACTTATTAATGATTTTATTTTTATTTTTAAGAATTATTACTCCGATAATAATAATAATAATAAAAAAATTAATAAAAAAAAAATTAAACCGTAAAAAGTAGCATAAAAAAAAGTAAAGAAAAGAAATGAGAAAACAAAAAACCGCACAAATGAAAATTTTCAAAATTTTCTCGTTCCGAAATTTTAATAATAAAATCAGTGAATGAATAAATGATTAAATGATTGATTGGATGAATGATTAAATGATTGAATGAATGATTGAATGAATGAAAAAAAATTATCGTATGGTTTAAAACGAATAGAAAATGAGTTTTTTTTTTTTTAAAAAAAATTATCAATCGAAACGAATTTTGAAATTACGTAAAAAAAAAAAAAAAAACATTCCAAAAAAAAAGAAATTACTTAATTTTTTTTTTTGGAAATCAAAATTTAAAATGCGTTGATTGTTATTTAATACGAAATGTTAACGTACTGGAGAAAAGAGCAACGAACGCTTATCACTCATTTTTTTTTTTTTTGGAAAAGAAAAATTATCAGAGTATTAAATCACACGCGCGAAACAAATGTTTAAAAAAAATCACGATTATTATTTTTTTTTTTTTTAAATTTTCCCGCGTTTTTTTTTTTAACTTACCGACGACGACGACGATGATAATAAAATTATTATTATTATTATTATCACGTTAATAATTAATTAATTGTATAAAAATTGATTGACGGTTTCGAACCGGGTAAAAACGCGGAACATTTAATTAATAATAAAAACTATCAGGCTCAATAATAATAATAATAATAAATCAAATAATAATTAAAATTTTTTTTTTTTTAAATAAATATTTAAACGAATAGGAACTTATCGATAAGAGAGAAAGAGAGAAAGAGAGAGAAGATGTCGGACGGTGGTGATAAAAGATGTTTGCCCCGACTTAATCAAATTTGGAAAATTTTTTTTTAACTCGCGCGTTCAACGGTCAAATCTATGAAAATTTCCAATAATTTTCTGACACGACGATCCCGCGTTTTTTTTTTTTTTTTACGACAAATTTCCCTTTTCGTTTGACGACCTCGTTCGATGGTTTTTTTAATTTTGCGACAAACAACGCTTTTACCAGTGAAAGTTATCAAAAAAACCGGTCGTGTTTTTAAACATTTTCGCACTTTATTTTTATTTTTTTTTTTAATTTACATCATCACGATTATCATCTCTCTCTCTCTCTCTCCTCGATTACTTTTTCCGCACTCGTACGCAGTAATTATTTTTTTTAACACGTTCGTAAAGTACGCGCGTAATAAAAAGAAAAAAATTAATCGTTTGTGTGAAAGTTGTGCGTCATCGTAATTTGATAAGAAAATTTTCTTAAGTTACGATTTTCTGAAATTTAATAAAAAAAAAACGCCGTGCGTAAATTACGCGCGTGATTATTAAAACGCACGCGTAATTTAAAAAAATTTACCCCAAAAAAAAAAAACGAAAAAATTTCCACGAAAGAAAATTTTTTTTTCCATCTCTCCTTCGTAACTTTCATCAACAAATTTTTTTTTTCTTTTTCGATTTTCCCCACACCTTCCCCCTCCTCCTTTAAACATAATAATAGTAATCATGTGATGTAACAAACATTTAATTATTATTATTATCATTAATTAAAAATCAATAATCGATAAAATTTTTAATAAAGAAAATAATAATGTTTACCTTTAGAAAAGAAAAAAAAAAGATTGCGCAGATTTTTTAATTAATTAATTTATTTAATAATTTTTAACGTGTCAGAAGAAACGAAAAATTTTATCCACGATCATCGTTAAATATAAGAAAAAAAGAAACAAACTAAAAAGAAAATCTCCATTTTTTTTTTTTTAATTTGTGAATTTTAACAAAAACGACAACAACAAATGTGACCTTCTGCGTTTAAATCAATAATAATAATTGAGCAGATGGTTTCCATCTTTCTTTCTCTCTTGCACGCATATATTCTCTCTCTCTCTCTCGTTTACCATCGCAGCAGAAGACGACGATAAAAAAAAAACAAGACAATAATTTGGTAAAACAAATTTTTAAAGTTATGTGCGTGCATAAATTTTTTTTACAACTGTTAAAGGTCGTGTGTACACGATCGGGGGCGGAAACGGAGAAACAAAAAAACGGAAATGGTAAAAAAGGGAGGGGAGGAGAGAGTGAGGAGGAAGCGGGAGGGAGTGGGAGGGAAATAAACTCGCGGTCGTTTCTCGTTTAATCTCGTTAAAATAATTAAAAAATAATTATATTTTATATAGTTTATCGTGGTTATAACCCCGTTGTTCGTATTTATCTATTTCATTTACATTGATAAAACTAGTCATTTGTAATTTAATTAATTAATTAATTAACTTTAATAAAAAAAAAAAAGTGGCAGAAGAAGAATAGAAGGCGGTAAAAAAAAAGTAATTTTTAAAAATAGTTGTTTGCGTGTTCTAAATCTATAAATAAAATTTTTTTCTCGTCCGATTTTTTTTGGGTTTTATATTATTCAACGTTTTTTAATACCATTTTCGGACCGTAAACTTATCCTATCGGACGTCGTTCGGACAATAATGATAATAATGATGATGATGATAATGATAATTAAATGGATTCGTGGTGACACGAACGAAAAATTAAAAAGTTTTTTTTTTTTTTTTTAAATTAGTCCGTTAATTATTACATTGAATTTTTGATTTTTCGAGATTTTTGCTCCCTCTCCCTTTTCCTCTCAAGAAAAAAACGTATCCGAGTCAGATTTATTATTATTATCATCTCATTTTGATGACGTCATTAATAAAATAATATAAAACCGATAATTTTATTTATTTATTTTAAATATTATTTTTTGAATTTTTCGTCGTGTGAAATACAAATAATTATTTTCTCAACTTTTTTTTTTTGATGAAAGAGGATTTTAAATATTCTAGAACGTGGTGGAAGAAAATTTTTAATAAAAATAATAATAATAATAATAATAATAATAATAATAATAATAATAATAATAATAATAATAATTATCTGTGAAAATTAAATTTAAAAAAATTTTTTTTTTTTAAATTAAAAATATTGAATTATTTAAAAATTGAAAAAAAATTTTTTTTGAGTTTATTAAAATGAAAAAGAGAGAGAGAAGTAGTAAAATGAGAAAAGAAAAAGAGAGAGAGAGAGAAGTAGTAGGATGAGAGGATATAAAGAGAAAAAGAGAGAATTGCAGGATGAGAAGAGGAAGACTGAGGGAAATAGCAGAATGAGAAAAGAGAGAAAAAAATATCAGGATAGAAAGAGAAAGAGAGAGACGAAAACAACAGAGAAAGAACACGAAAGAAAGAAATGAAAGAGAGAGAGAGAGAAGAATGAGAGAAGACAAAGAAAATACAGACAGACAGAGAGAAAGAGAAAGAAATATTTTTTATTAAAAATCAGTAAAAAAAAAAAATTATCGAAAGATGATGAATTTCAAAGTTATAGGATGGGTCAAAGGTCAAGGCGATTTTTTTTTTTTTGATAAAAAAGTAAAAATTTAAAATAAAAAAAAAATTATTCGACATTAAAATATTTTTCTTAGCTCACGATTTCTATTTTTTTTTTTTTTTTTTTAGAACGTTGGCAACGAAATTTTTTATTTTTATTTTCATTAAATTTTTAACTAAAATAAAAAAAAAATTTAGCCAACGTTTGAAAAAAAAAAATTTTTTTAAAGGCTTGACTGATTTCGTATTGATGAGCCCAGAGAAAAAGAGAAAGAGAGAAAAAAAAAGGGAAAAACCGGGAGTTTTTTTTTTTTTTCAAAATTTCATTTCCGGTTTTATTTACACTCGAGGGGGAAAATTTTTCAAACATTTTTTTTTTATCAAATTTTACCCGGTCGGTAACGAGATAAAAAAAAAAAATCCATCCGACATTAATTACAAAAAAAAAAAAAAAATTTCGACGTCATCTCTTTTTCTCTCTCTACATCCACGTCTTTACTACCACGTTTTTTTTTTTTTTTTTTGTTCGATCGCTTCAAGCGAAAAAATCAAGCCAAAAAAAAAAATTAAATCCGCCATTTTTATTTTGATTCTTCCATCATTGATTTTTCGTGGAAGCAAAAAAAAGAACCGTTTTAAAAAACCAGTTTTAAATTTCGCAATGTAGGCGCAAATACGCAACAAATAATAATAATAATAATAAATACCATTTTGCTTTTTTTTTATAAATATTTTATTACCATCCGATAATAATAATAATAATAATAATAATAATAATAATAAAATTTATTAGTTAAAAACAGTAAGAAAGAAAAAAACTAGACGGACGCACATGGAAATTATGCGTTTTATGCGTTTTAAATAAAAAAAAAAAAAAAAAACGAGAGCTTCCCTCGGGATAATATTTTCAAGGATTTTTTCTTTTTCTCCTTCCTTCCATTTTCCAGGAAATCGAGGAAATTTTCCAACGAGAAAAAATATTGATAAGAACGTAAAAAAGATAAAATCGTTAAAATCTCACACGACTAATTATGAAAATTAATATTGGAAACAAAAACAATAACAAAAAATTTTTTTTTTTTAAATAATAATAATGATAATAAACAAACAATACAAATTTAGCTTATGCGTGGGAAAACGTAAAGAAAACGATGATGATGATGATAATAAATTAACCTTGGCAAACGACGAAAAAGTTTTTTTTTTTTTTGTTTTGTTTTTTTTTTTTTGTAAAAATGATTCGTGTGCGTTTGTGTGTTTAACTTATTAGTTAGTTAAAAAAGAAAACAAAATCATTATTATTATTATTATTGCGTGCGTTTGTGCGTGTGAATGCGTTGGCAAAAAAAAATAATTAACAATTTTTTCGTATTGATTTAATCGATTTACTTTAGAATGACAAAAAAAAAAAAATTTGATTGTTCGATTCTTTAAAACAAAATTGTTTTTTTTAAACACAAACACAAACATACCGACGATTAATTTTTTATGTTTATGTTTATGTTTTCGTATGAAATCGGGGGGGGGGAAACAATTTTGTTACTTTTCCATTTTGATTTTTAATAAATAAAATATTAAGTCTCTTTAATGATAAGAACAATAAAAAAAATGTATTGATAATAAACAAAATCTATAAATAAATTATAAAACAAACATTTCCGGAAAAACAACGAAAAAAAAACATTGATAAGTTTTTTTTTTAGGGTTCAATGGATTCAAAATAAACATTAACATACAACAACATTAAAAACATTACCGATGATAATGATGATGATTATCTCTAACGACAAACGCTACAACAACATCCGTTTTGTTATACAACTTTTATTCAATTAAAACGAAAAATGGCGGTGCTGGAGTGAAATTTTTTTTTTTTACCCTCAAAGGAATTTTGCGTAAATTCCAGACGAAATATTTTTAAATTAATAATAATAATGATAATCATGATAATAAAAACATCATCCTTGACTCTCGAGTGAAAATATCACGTTCAAAAAAAAAAAATAAAAGTTAAGGTTAAAAAACGAGAGGGAAAAATAAGGTCAACGTTTTTTTTGCGGTTTACCATTTTAGAAATTTTTATCATTATTATTATTATTACGATATGCTCATTTTTTTCGCCTCTCTTCTCCCCCTCCTCACATTAGTTTCCAAAATTTAAATGATCTACCGGATAATTTTTTTAACAAGATTTAAATATTTAAACTCATCGTCGTGGTAGAAACGGTCGTAATTTTTTTCCCGTAAGTTAAACATAAAAAAAGAAAAATCGAAAATAATTTAATCGAGATTAAATTAAAGTATTTAAGATGAGGGGGAAAAAAAATCTGGAAGTTCTTATCAGTGATAATAATGTGTTATCAAATTAAATTTTATTATTTTTAAAAGAACTACTGGAATTTACTGGAATTTTTTAAAATTATTCGAACTGGAAAATAAATAATTTGAAAATGACGACGTTCGATTGATAAATAAATAAAAAATTTCTAAACGAACGTGAAAATTCGTTCGGCCGAACGTTTTTTAAATATTTTTTTTTATCAGTTATCAATTTCTCCAGGACCCGGAACGGATAAACAAACCTGAAAAAAAAAGGTCGTTGAAAAAAAAAAAAAAGAAACCGTTACGAATTTAATCAGAGCGCGCAATTGGTCTCGCGTATTATTATTCGTGTTAATTCATACGAATCCGTCGTAATAAAAAAAAAATGTGACGTCATCATCTACTTCCACGTTCGTTTATTTTTAATAACAAACCGATGATAATGTTAATTTTTTTTTATTATTATTAAATAGTTCAAAATTTATTTAACGAATTGATTAAAAAAAATTTATTTTTGATTAACTCTTTTTTTTCGTCATTCTTTGATTGATTGATTGATTGAATGATTGATTGACCGATTGTATAATTTACGAAGATTACCGATTATTGTTAATAATAAATAAATTTTTTAAAATTACTATTCTATACTTGTTAAACATTTTTAAAATATAATTCAATTACGAAACGAACGATTCGTTATATGCAGTAATTAAATAATCTTTCTCTCTCTCTCTCTTTCACTTGCTCTTATACTCTCTCCCCCTCCCCTCTCTCTCCTTCTCTCTCTTTTTCATCTTCTTTTTACCCTAGCAAAAAAGTAAAAAAAAATTTGTAACGTAAAGGTGAGAAAAAAAAACGCAAAAAATATTTTGCGAGTTTTGCGACTGTTAAGAATTTTAACCGTAGCAAAAAATCAAATAATTTTTTTTGAAATTTTCCGAAAAATGATAATAATAATTTTTTATTACATTTGCTACCGGTTAACCTCAAGTTTTGTAAACGCCGACTAAAATATTAGTTAAAACGCATATACATATAATATTATTATTTTACAAGTTTTTTTAATGACCGTTTCCGGTTTTTTCTTTCCAATTATCATTATCATTATTATTATTATTATTATTATTATTATTACTACTACTTCGATGAGATAAAATAAATAAATTTAAAAAAAATAAAAATAATTAAATGGTAACCGTATTGGTAGTAAAAATTTTTAGTGAAAGTTTATTTTGAAATTTTTTTTAAATTTACAATAAAAAAAATTAAATTGAAGAAGAGAGAAAAACAGAGAGAGAGAGAGAAAAAAAAGGAAATTATTATTATTATTATTAACGTGACCGATATTATTATTATTATAATAAAGAACATTTAATTCTTTTTTTTTTTTGTTTTATTTGTACTCACCGAAATTATTTTTTTTTTTTTTGTTTTAATGTTGCGAACGTGGAATTAATTTTGTCGTCTGCTTAACGTAATTTAAGAGTCGTAAAAAACGCGATTATTATGACGATGATGATGATAATGATTATTATTATTATTATTATTATTATTATTATTATTATTATTATTATTATTAAAATGACGTGAAAGGAATTGAAGACTCGACGCAAAAATTCGCAACGAGTAATTCGATTAAAAATTATTTAAAAATAATAATAATAATATTCGGATACGGGCGGATATGAGAATTTTTATATTTCTAACGCCACGTTTTTACTAAAAGAAAAAAAAAATTTTTTTTTAAATTTCTAAGAAAGAAATACGAAAAAAAAAAAAGAGAAAACTGAAAAATCGTGTAAAGTTCATAAAAGAGAGACTCAAACAAATGGACAAAACTTGTCGTCTGGTTAAAACGAAAATAATAATGATAATAATGATAAAAGATAAACAATGAAAACGAATAAGAAAGAGAGAGAGAGAGAAAGTTTTTAAAACAAAATCAAATAAATTATTATTATTATTATTATTTATGAAAAACCCACCTTTTCGATTCGATCATGGTTTGTTTGTTTACGACAGGAAATCGATACCAAAAAATAAAAAAAATTTTCTTTTTTTTTTCTCGTTTTATGCCTTTCCCCTCGCCCGCCCCCACTGGAGAAAAACTCACAGAAATCACGAAAACATTTCAAAACTTAAAACATAAAAACGAATCGTTAAAAACATAACGAATTTAAATACGTTTCGAAACAAACATGATTTTCATATTAACATATACAAACACTCCGAAAAAAAATAAAAATAAATAACGATAATAATAATAATTAAAAATTTATACGAGACTCTGAGACGACAAAAAATTCTGGAACGATGATCGATGACGACAAACAACGACGACGACAAACGACGATGAGAAGCGACGACAACGAGTCCAGTAAATAAATAAAAAAATTTTTTTCCTCTCCAGGAAAAAAACTAAAATTAATTAATATAAACACGAGATAACCTATATCATGACTGGAATTCGAAAAAGGAAAAAAAAAACTGGAGAGAAAAAGGAGGAGATAGAGAGAGACAGAGAGAGAGAGAGAGAGAGAGAGAATTTTTACTGAGCAGGATCAAGTTTTTGGAGGAAGCGAAAGATGACGGTTGAGACGCCTGGAATCGTCGTCATGGAAACGTCATCGTTTGCAGGGAACAAAAAAAAAAAAATTTTTTTGGTTTTGCGTGAAACGTAAAACCGGAAACGGTTTTTTTTTAACTCGATCTGCGATTTGTTTCCGACAAATCAATCACAACAAACGAAAAAAAATTTTCCTCATCCGTTCGTACAAACAATAAAAACATTATTTTGTTTTAATAAATTCGTACAAACGATTTGTTTGACTTTCACTTGGCACAGATTGTATTGATCGCACGGTAGAACACATAAATTTTATTGATTGTTATTAATAATAATAATAATATTAATACAACAAACGGATTATTATTAACAACAAACGGTACCCGGTATTTGTTTAATTGATTTCATAAATTAATTTTTTTTTTCATTTCCTCTACTATTATTATTATTATTATTTTAATTAATAAAAAATTTTTATTTTAACGCTCTGATTTTTATTGCGTAATTTTTTTTTTTTGTTGAACAACCAACCGATGCTGGACAAAACTTCGTTTGTTTGTTTGTTTGTCTACAAAACGCCATCAATAATTTGATAATTTTTTTGATAAACCTTTTAAAAAAATAGAGGGAGACAAAAAACGCGCGTTTTTTACCATCCCGAGAATTCGTAACAAAAAAAATTACCAACAAACAAACAAACAAACAATTTTTCATCTCAAACAAAACAAAAAAAAAACGCATTAAAAGCGGAAGTTTTCCATTTCGTATTTGTTTTCTATTCGTGTTAAACAACACGCAATAGAAATGAATCGTAAACGACAAACAACAAACAAACAAACGGGAGAGGAAAAAGAGTAATTTTTTAAACAAAACGTTTAAGTAAAGAAATAATGCGTAGAAGGGAACAAACAGGTGAGTAGTTGTAGTCGTAAGAGAAAAAGGTATGCAAATGTTTTAATGAGGAAATGCAAGTTTTCAAGGTTTTTTTCTTCCTCTTTCCACACCACAACAACAACAAACAGGTACGAAAAAATAAGCAGAGGATTAATAATTTAGAAACAAACTCAAGGACAACCAAAGAAAATTTTTTTTGTCGTGTTAAATGGACCGTTTGTTTCATTAATCGACCGAGGGATCATTATTTAATTTAAAAAAAAAAAAAAAGACGCGGGTAATTGTGTATTGAGATTGTTATCATTGTCCAGAGAGTGTGTTAAAAAAAATTAAGGACACCGATTACTGTCGGCATTAACAAGAGAGAGAGAGAGAAAGAGAGAGAGATAGAAAGAGTGAGTGAGTAAGAAAGAAAGAGAGAGAGAGAGAACGAGAAAAATAATAAAAACCATTAATAAACCAACCAATTTTTTGATGCGGGTGAATTAATAACACGAAACCGCGAAATAAAAAAAAAGAGAAAGACAGAAAGAGAAAGAAGAGAGAAAGAGATAGATAGAAAAGAGAGAAAGAGAGAGAGAGAGAG